>NC_069504.1:598082489-598382489 GCF_027579735.1 Bombina bombina
ACTGACTTAAGCAGCGCTGGTATTGGAGTGCGGTAAGGGGCACAATTTTGCTCAACACTCACTTCTTGCCTTTTAACGCCGGGTTTGTAAAAACCCGTAATACCAGCGCTGTAGGGAAGTAAGCGGTGAGAGAAAACTGCTCGTTAGCACCGCATAGCCTCCAACGCAAAACTTGTAATCTGGCCACAAGTCTTTATTCGTCACAAGGTAAAAACATCACAGGGTAAAAACGATGAAAACATGCCTGAAATGTTTCAGCATTACTGCCTTAATCATAAGCGTGCTTTCAATTAAAAATTAACACAATTTATAACACCCACCGCTTTACTATAAATTGTTCCAGATCATGTGATATATGCTTATATACATACACTCACCGGCCACTTTATTAGGTACACTTGTTCAATTTCTTGGTAACACAAATTTCTAATCAGCCAATCACATGGCAGCAACTCAGTGCATTTAGGCATCTAGGCGTGGTGAAGACGACTTGCTGAAGTTTAAGCATCAGAATGGGGAAGAAAGGGGATTTAAGTGACTTTGAACGTGGCAGGGATGTTGGTACCTGAAGGACTGGTCTGAGTATTTCAAAAACTGCTGATCTACTGGGATTTTCACGCACAACCATTTCTAGGGTTTACAGAGAATGGTCAGAAAAAGAGAAAATATCCACTGAGCGGCAATTGTGTGGAAGGAAATGCCTTGTTGATGTCAGAGGAGAATGGGCAAACTGGTTTCTGATGATAGAAAGGCAACAGTAACTCAAATAACCACTCGTTACAATACCATATTTGAACACATAACACGTCAAACTTTTAAGCAGATGGGCTACAGCAGAAGAAGACCACACTGGGTGCCACTCCTGTCAGCTAAGAACAGGAAACTGAGGCTACAATTCTCACAGGCTCACCAAAATTTGACAATAGAAGATTGGAAAAACGTTGCCTGGTCTGATGAGTCTCGATTTCAGCTGTGACATTCAGATGGTAGGGTCAGAATTTGGCATAAACAACACTAAAGCATTGATCCAACCTGCCTTGTATCAAAGGTTCAGGCTGCTGATGTGGTGTAATGGTGTGAGGGATATTTTCTTGGCACACTTTGGGCCCCTTTTTACCACTTAAGCATCATTTAAATGCAACAGCTTACCGGAGAATTGTTGCTGACCATGTCCATCCCTTTATGACTACAATGTACCCATCTTCATCTAATGGCTACTTCCAGCAGGATAATGCACCATGTCACATAGCTCAAGTCATCTCAAACTGGTTTTCTTGATGACAATGAGTTCACTGTACTCCAATGGCCTCCACAGTCACCAGATCTCAATCATAGAGCACCTTTGGGATGTGGTGGAACAGGAGATTTGCATCATGGATATGCAGCTGACAAATCTGCAGCAACTGCGTGATGCTATCATGTCAATATGGACCAAAATGTCTGAGGAATGTTTCCAACACCTTGTTGAATCTATGCCATGAAGAATTAAAGGGACACTGAACCCAAATTTTTTCATTTGTAATTCAGAAAGAGCATGCCATTTTAACCAACTTTCTAATTTACTCCTATTATCAAATTTTCTTCATTCTCTTGCTATCATTATTTGAAAAAGAAGGTATCTAAGCTTTTTTTTGGTTTCAGTACTCTAGACAGCACTTTTTTATTGGTGGATGAATTTATCCACCAATCAGCAAGGACAACCCAGGTTGTTCACCAAAAATGGGCCGGCATCTAAACTTACATTTTTGCATTTCAAATAAAGATACCAAGAGAATGAAGAAAATTTGATAATAGGAGTAAATTCGAAATTTGCTTAAAATTTCATGCTCAATCTGAATCACAAAATTAAATTTTTGGGTACAGTGTCCCTTTAAGGCAGTTCTGAAGGCAAAAGTGGATCCAACCCAGTACTAGCAAGGTGTTCCTAATAAAGTGGCGGGTGAGTGTATATATTTATGTGTTAATATGTGTATATATGTGCTGCCATGGCTGTGCTACTTACCCCTTCCGCTGGCACTAAAGTTTTGATGCCGTCTCTGACAGCATCAGAACAAGGCTCCCATAGTAGTTTATGGAAGTATGCTCTTATGAGCGTGATTGCTGAAAACATGCAAAACCAGTTACACCAGCTTTCATCAAAGTGATATTAAGCGCTCCACTTATAATCTGGCCCATAGTATTTAAGTGTTGATTGTTTATTACCGGACATACTTACGTCATAATAGTGGACTCTTTGTATAGATTTGTACATTGACACACTTAAATTACAGACGAGGACTAGCACTTCTTAAAGGGGACATTGATTTTTGAAACTATGCACATCTAGGGGTCCATCCGATAAAAATCGTCGCCCGCAAAAGCCGGCGACGCCAATATTTACACTGGTTTGGTATCACATATACGGCGTAACCTAGAAGTTACGCGCGTATATTTCTGCTGTCGCCCGTAGTTTTTTGGGCTATAGGCAGGTATACCAAACCAGCGCAGTTTGGTATCCAATATGCAGCGTAAGGACTTACGTGGCGAAAATGGAGAAAACTTACTCCATTTTCACCTCGCCACAAAAAGCAGCCGTAAGAAGCCTTACGCTGACTATTGGAGCCCCGTGCTAAAATAAACCTAACACCTAACGCATGCGCAATGTCTATCTCCCTGTCAACCGCGATCTTCTAAAATAAACCTAACACCTAACGCATGCGCAATGTCTATCTACCTGTCAACCGCGATCTTCTAAAATAAACCTAACACCTAACGCATGTGCAGTCTATCTCCCTGTCAACCGCGATCTTCTAAAATAAACCTAACACCTAACGCATGCGCAATGTCTATCTACCTGTCAACCGCGATCCCCCCCCCGAAATCCCTAATAAAGTTATTAACCCCTAAACCGCCGCTCCTGGACCCCGCCGCCATCTACATAAACTAACCCCCTACTGTGAGCCCCTAAAACCGCCGCCATCTACCTTATCTATCCCCTAATTAGAACCCCTTACACCGCTGTCATCTACCTTATCTATCCCCTAATCTGACCCCTTACACCGCCGCCACCTATATAAAAATTATTAACCCCTAATCTAATCCCCCTATACCGCCGCCAGCTATATTAATATTATTAACCCCTAATGTAAGCCCCTTACACCGCCGCCATCTCTATTAAAATGATTAACCCCTAATTTAATCTACCTACCCCGCCGCCAGCTATATTATCTATATTAACCCTAAGTATATTATAGTTAATATAGGTATTACATTATATATATTAACTATATTAACCCTAATTATATTAGGGTTAATATAGTTAATATAGTTACTATAGTATTTATATTAACTATATTAACTCTATCTAACCCTAACACCCCTAACTAAATTTATATTAAATTAATCTAATTCATTTATAAACTAAAATATTCCTATTTAAATCTAAATACTTACCTATAAAATAAACCCTAAGATAGCTACAATATAATTAATAATTACATTGTAGCTATGTTAGGGTTAATATTTATTTTACAGGTAAATTGTAAATTATTTTAACTAGGTATAATAGCTATTAAATAGTTATTAACTATTTAATATCTACCTAGTTAAAATAATTACCCAATTACCTGTAAAATAAATCCTAACCTAAGTTACAAATACACCTACACTATCAATAAATTAAATAAACTACAAACATCTTTCTAAAAATACAATTAAATTAACTAAACTAAATTACAAAAAAAAAACACTAAATTACAAAAAATAAAAAAAAGATTACAAGATTTTTAAGCTAATTACACCTATTCTAAGCCCCCTAATAAAATAATAAACCCCCAAAATAAAAAATATTCCCTGCCCTATTCTAAATTAAAAAAAGTTCAAAGCTCTTTACCTTACCAGCCCTTAAAAGGGCCTTTTGTGGGGCATGCCCCAAAGAATTCAGCTCTTTTGCATACAAATACAATACCCCCCCCCCATTACAACCCACCACCCACATACCCCTATTCTAAAACCACCCAAACCCCCCTTAAAAAAGCCTAACACTACCCCTCTGAAGATCTCCCTACCTTGTCTTCACCACACCGGGCCGAACTCCTGATCCGATCCGGGCGATGTCTTTCTCCAAGCGGCAAAGAAGAATTCTTCCTCCAGCGATGTCTTCCTCCAAGCGACAAAGAAGAATTCTTCCTCCGGCGACGTCTTCCTCCAAGCGGCAGCAAAGTCTTCATTCTTCCGGCGGCATCTTCAATCTTCTTTCTTCGCTCCGCCGCCGAGGAGCATCCATCCCGGCCGACGACTGAACGACGAATGAGGTACCTTTAAATGACGTCATCCAAGATGGCGTCCGCCGAATTCCGATTGGCTGATAGGATTCTATCAGCCAATCGGAATTAAGTTTGAAAAATCTGATTGGCTGATTGAATCAGCCAATCAGATTCAAGTTCAATCCGATTGGCTGATCCAATCAGCCAATCAGATTGAGCTTGCATTCTATTGGCTGATCGGAACAGCCAATAGAATGCAAGCTCAATCTGATTGGCTGATTGGATCAGCCAATCGGATTGAACTTGAATCTGATTGGCTGATTCAATCAGCCAATCAGATTTTTCAAACTTAATTCCGATTGGCTGATAGAATCCTATCAGCCAATCGGAATTCGGCGGGCGCCATCTTGGATGACGTCATTTAAAGGTACCTCATTTGTCGTTCAGTCGTCGGCCGGGATGGATGCTCCGCAGCGGCGGAGCGAAGAAAGAAGATTGAAGATGCCGCCGGAATAATGAAGACTTTGCTGCCGCTTGGAGGAAGACGTCGCCGGAGGAAGAATTCTTCTTTGCCGCTTGGAGGAAGACATCGCCGGAGGAAGAATTCTTCTTTGCCGCTTGGAGGAAGACATCGCCCGGATCGGATCAGGAGTTCGGCCCGGTGTGGTGAAGACAAGGTAGGGAGATCTTCAGGGGGGTAGTGTTAGGCTTTTTTAAGGGGGGTTTGGGTGGTTTTAGAATAGGGGTATGTGGGTGGTGGGTTGTAATGGGGGGGGTATTGTATTTGTATGCAAAAGAGCTGAATTCTTTGGGGCATGCCCCACAAAATGCCCTTTTAAGTGCTGGTAAGGTAAAGAGCTTTGAACTTTTTTTAATTTAGAATAGGGCAGGGAATTTTTTTTATTTTGGGGGTTTATTATTTTATTAGGGGGCTTAGAATAGGTGTAATTAGCTTAAAAATCTTGTAATCTTTTTTTTATTTTTTGTAATTTAGTGTTTGTTTTTTTGTAATTTAGTTTAGTTAATTTAATTGTATTTTTAGATAGATGTTTGTAGTTTATTTAATTTATTGATAATGTAGGTGTATTTGTAACTTAGGTTAGGATTTATTTTACAGGTAATTATTTTAACTAGGTAGATATTAAATAGTTAATAACTATTTAATAGCTATTATACCTAGTTAAAATAATTAACAATTTACCTGTAAAATAAATATTAACCCTAACATAGCTACAATGTAATTATTAATTATATTGTAGTTATCTTAGGGTTTATTTTATAGGTAAGTATTTAGATTTAAATAGGAATATTTTAGTTTATAAATGAATTAGATTAATTTAACCCCTTAATGACAACTGACGTACCAGGTACGTCATGCATTAACAAGCAGTTAATGACAATAGACGTACCTGGTACGTCAGTTGTCTAACAGAGTGCTGGAAGCGATTGCGATCGCTTCCAGCAGCTCTGAGGGTATTGCAGTGATGCCTCGATATGGAGGCATCCTGCAATACCCCTTTACAAGCCTCCGATGCAGAGAGAGCCACTCTGTGGCCCTCTCTGCACCGGAGCATCGTTGGTGGGTGGGAGCGCAACAGGGAGGCGGGTGGGCAGCCTGCAATGGGCCCGTGATCATGTGGAGGGGGGCGGGATCGGAGGTGGGAGTACCCGGGGGCGCGCGCGGAGGCGCGCACGTGCACGGGTGGCGGCGGGCGGGCGCGTGCACGGGGCGGGAGCGGGTAGGAACCGCTACCTACAGAAAACTAAAATAATATATTGGGAGAAAAGGGGGGGAAATTGTATTTATAAAGTAATCGAAGGGTTCTGGGAGGGGGGGTGGGGTGGGGGGTTGTAGCTACACTACAGAAAGTATCTTAAAATTAAAGAATCTTTTTTTTTTTTTACTTAACTGGGTACTGGCAGACAGCTGCCAGTACCCAAGATGGCGCCCATTAGGCTAGAGGGGGAGGGTTAGAGAACTGTTTGATGGGGGATCCATGATATTGGGGGCTAAGGGGGGATTCTACACAGCAGCATATGCAAATATGCTATTAAAAAACAAAAAATAAACACAAATATACCTTTTTATATTAGTACTGGCAGACTTTCTGCCAGTACTTAAGATGGCGGGAACAATTGTGGGGTGGGGGAGGGAAGAGAGCTGTTTGGGAGGGATCAGGGGGTCTGATGTTTCAGGTGGGAGGCTGATCTCTACACTAAAATTGCTAAAATTAACCCTGCAAACTCCCTACAAGCTACCTAATTAACCCCTTCACTGCTAGTCATAATACACGTGTGATGCACAGCGGCATTTAGCGGCCTTCTAATTATCAAAAGCAACACCAAAGCCACATATGTCTGCTATTTCTGAACAGAGGGGATCCCAGAGAAGCATTTACAACCATTTGTGTCATAATTGCACAAGCTGTTTGTAAATAATTTCAGTTAGAAACCTAAAGTTTGTGAAAAAGGAAACAATTTATTTTTATTTGATCGCATTTGGCGGTGAAATGGTGGCATGAAATATACCAAAATGGGCCTAGATCAATACTTTGGGTTGTCTACTACACTACACTAAAGCTAAAATTAACCCTACACATTCCCTACAAGCTCCCCGATTAACCCCTGCACTGCTGGACATAATACACGTGTGGTGCGCAGCGGCATTTAACAGCCTTCTAATTACCAAAAAGCAACGCCAAAGCCATATATGTCTGCTATTTCTGAACAAAGGGGATCCCAGAAAAGCATTTACAACCATTTATGCCATAATTGCACAAGCTGTTTGTAAATAATTTCAGTGAGAAACCGAAAGTTTGTGAAAAAATTTGTGAAAAAGTGAATGATTTTTTGTATTTATATACCAAAATGGGCCTAGATTCATACTTTGGGATGTCTTCTAAAAAAAAAATATACATGTCAAGGGATATTCAGGAATTCCTGAAAGATATCAGTGTCCCAATGTAACTAGCGCTAATTTTTAAAAAAAAGTGGTTTGGAAATAGCAAAGTGCTAGTTGTATTTATGACCCAATAACTTGCACAAAAAGCAAATAACATGTAAACATTGGGTATTTCTAAACTCAGGACAAAATTTAGAAACTATTTAGCATGGGTGTTTTTTGGTGGTTGCAGATGTGTAACAGATTTTGGGGCTAAAAGTTAGAAAAAGTGTTTTTTTTTCCATTTTTTCCTCATATTTTATAATTTTTTTTATAATAAATTATAAGATATGATGAAAATAATGGTATCTTTAGAAAGTCCATTTAATGGCGAGAAAAACGGTATATAATATGTGTGGGTACAGTAAATGAGTAAGAGGAAAATTACAGCTAAACACAAACACTGCAGAAATGTAAAAATAGCCTTTGTCACAAACGGACAGAAAATGGAAAAGTACTGTTGTCATTAAGGGGTTAATATAAATTTAGTTAGGGGTGTTAGGGTTAGATAGAGTTAATATAGTTAATATAAATACTATAGTAACTATATTAACTATATTAACCCTAATATAATTAGGGTTAATATAGTTAATATATATAATGTAATAACTATATTAACTATACTATACTTAGGGTTAACATAGATAATATAGCTGGCGGCGGGGTAGGTAGATTAAATTAGGGGTTAATCATTTTAATAGAGATGGCGGCGGTGTTAGGGGCTTACATTAGGGGTTAATAATTTTAATATAGATGGCGGCGGTGTTAGGGGCTCACTTTAGGGGGTTATAGATATAATATAGCTGGCGGCGGGGTACGGGAGCGACGGTTTAGGGGTTAATAACTTTATTAGGTTGCGGCGGGGTACGGGAGCGGCGGTTTAGGGGTTAATAGCTTTTTTATTGTTAGGATAGTGAGGGGGATAGCGGATAGAGGGTTAGACGTGTCGGGCTATGTTAGGGAGGCGTGTTAGACGTGTCGGGCTATGTTTAGGAGGCGTGTTAGACAGTGCGGGTGATTTAGACTTTAGTCAGGTTTTATAGGCGCCGGCAGTTTCTAACGTGGTGCAAGTCACTGGCGACTCCAAAAATCTGTACTTACGCAGATTTCTGGACATCGCTGGTTTGTGAGACTTGCGCCACTTTAGCAAGTGACGGCGCCGCATATTGGATGGCTCGAGTTGCAAGCTGAAACTGCGGGCGACGTGGGTTCCCTCGCTTGCGCCGCAAACTGCGATCTATATCGGATCGCGCCCATATATGTCCTTTCATATTAGAATACTTCATATCCTTCTGGCTGTTCACCTATGTGTGTGTATATATATATATATATATATATATATATATATATATATATATATATACTAGGATTTGTCTGAAGTGCCAGCTGCCTCTGGGTTTTTAAGAGACTGGGGACGCCCAGTTAGATTTTTTTTTTCAGTATTGCACACAATTAGGGTTACTCATAAAATTACTCTATTTACACATATTTTTTTATATTAATAAACTATTTTTTTGTGAATAGCATTGTTTTCATTGTACCTTAAGTGCAGGAACCCCATATTTATTAGTGACTATATATATATATATATATATATATATATATATATATATATATATATATATATATAAAATATATATATATATATATACATACACACACACAATATAGACTTTTCCATGCATTCATATACCTTGTAATAAGCCACATACCTTTTAACCTTTATATAAATGTTTATTGATATTTATATACTTAATTTTTTATCATCTACTGTATGTATGCCGTTAACACTTTTTAACTTTTACGCTACGTCTCCATTTACTCAAACTAAATTTGTTTGCGCTTTTGGTTATTGTGACCAGCGCTAACAATAGCGCTTCACTTGTAACCTAGCCTATAGTCAGTGTAATTTATATATCCATTCTTGAGCATTGTGAGATATGTAAGAAAGAAATACTTTGATTTTCTAAGTTACATTTATCATGGACAGTTCCATTTATCAGGCAGCTTCGGATCCCCAGCAGAAAGTTAAGAAGCAGCGGGTGTAAGAAATATGATCGGGATGACTGACAGCCCTTGCCAAGGGCTGATTGGCCGCCGGTCAGCACGGGGCGGCATTTCACAAGCCTTTCTGGTGAAATGCTTGTGCAATGTTAATTACGGACAAGCTGTCCGCTTGACAGTTGATAAATGGAGCCCTTACATAATTTAAGTAATGGTTGTAACCTGGGCTAGCTAGCCCAAATTACCAAAGGTTTACATTAGAAGGGATTGGAGAAGCTTGATTCAACCAAAGTTATTTTGCTTGTTTATCTATCTGCTCTGTAAAAGATAGGCAAATGTATTAAGCCTAACTATAGTATAGGCATAAACATAAGGAACAAGACATTTCATCCATTCGATTTTTCATAGGTTCTGGTAGTAATGAGTTATCATTTTCTTGAATATTTTTTGTTAGATGAAATCTAAGACCTTGATAGCTGAGGAAAATGGATTAAATTTGATAAAATGGGGATGGAATGTGCGAGCCAGTGTGTAAAATGAGCCTTAGAGGCACCGTGTTTCTTACACTACTTTCGGTCATACCCTAAGATAAGACAATATTGGTGGTGGGTGGAATTTTGGTTCTTAAAATGTTTTGATATTGAGCTAAAGTTAGAACAACTGCAAATTATTTTATTTAATTGAAATACAGAGTTAGCAAAATGCCAATACATTGCATTCCTGCTGCAGTTAGGCATACCGTACCTTTGAAGAGGCCTATAAGATCAATAAGACCTTAATTGTAGTAGTCTATATTAGCTCTGTATTTGTAGCTTGTGGTTGCTTATGTATTGAGTTTCTGAACTGTTTACTCTGGCAATAACTACTTGGACATACTGGTTTGACTTTCTGCTTCCCCTAACTATGCTTTTGTATTAACGCCTTGTTTGTGATTGAAATAACACTGTTAAATTGTCTCAATGCAATGTATTGATGGAGTAAACCTGGTGGGAAGCCAATAACAAATACACAATCACTCTTTTCACTAAGCTTTGAATTGCAATGGCTTTGAACTTGAATACTCTCCAAGCAAAGCAACTCACATGGCTACTCTGATGGATAGAAATAGACCCCACAAGCATGGGCAAACAAGGGGCGGTAGGGTTTTAAAGAGATTTTAAGTGAAGATGCACCTCTTCACCCACATAGGCTGTGCTGGAAACCTACTGCAAGTCACGGATAGGATCCTTAGAGGTTTCTAGCATTTTAATGGAAATAATCCTTATTTTGTAGCGTGTTCTTAATATGTATTTCAGTATTTTAAGGTTTAACAATGATGTGCATTCCCTCCTTCTGATTCCCCCCACCCTCCCAATAAAACTGCTAGGATCAGCACAACCCAACGTCCTCATGCTTATTAGGGGTACTGGTGGGCAGGACAAAGCTGTCCCTTCACTTTTTTTAAACTCGGGGAGGCCTGTGTCCTTAGTCCCAACTGACATCCTTATTTTTTCTAACCTTTTGGCTGACAAGGAGGAAGAGCTTCTAGTCAAGTAATACTTATATGTACACACACACTGGTTGCACGTTCACTCAAATAGTTTGGTCAACAGCCAGAGTTGGTAGTTGTTGACTGTAGTTTGACTGCCCACACCCTTTACAGAAAGTGAGGACAATTGCTGTGCTTTATTCTCTTCTAAAGCACATATTAGCTTGTAATAACATTCTCTTTAAATCATGAAATCATTGTTTTAGAGGTTTTTTTTTGCATGTTGACACCCTCAAAGGGCTTATAATTTATTATATATTGAAAAAAGCAAAAAAATATTATGTCTAACATGAGACCAAACAAAAATGAAAATTTAGCCAGCATGTAGCAAATTACGCTAGTATTTACAAGCTGCACATTATTTGATATACAATTGCTAGCTATGTCTCAGTGAAATCATATTTTTATTTTGGTTTACTCCTCCCTACATAAAAATGTCTGCAGATGCCCACACCAAATAAAGACATTAACCCAACAGAAAACCAATGCAATCCCAAGAGCCTTTTTTTCACATTCTATCCGTTCTACGTGAGTGCACAGGTGCTGATTGAAAGGTATATTCTGTGCATTTTATCTGCACTGCAGAGATTCACACTACACATGTACATAAAATGCCAATGTTCTATGCATATTCCATGGAGCATACTTCCCAATCGGCACTGGAGTAAAGAGAGAGATTGGCACTGCACATGTGCATACAGTGCCATTATCAGAATTAAAGTAAAGCAAAAGTAGCCTTTTTGAATGCTGCTTTATACCATTTTTAAATGTCATATGCTGGGGTTGTACATCATTTCTACATCTAGGCTCAGTTCCCTATGTAGCCATCACCAAAGAAGAGTAAATTACCTTTTGTGGGGGATGGGTTGAAACTCATAGGGCTAGATAAAAAATGGAGCGCTAAATTAACCAGCCATTACCGCGAGTTTGCAGTAGCAATTCATTTAGACCGCTGCTTCATAACTGCTGTTTCCGGCGAGCCTGAAGGCTCACGCGGAAACAAAGGGAACAAGGGCCATTCAGCCCTTGTTAAATATATGCCCTAGTATTGAATTTCTGCGTTTTCCATAGTTTATATGATTTAATTAGAGTGTACAGACAAGAGACAGACAAAACAACAGTGCAAGAGAAAAAATCAGTGTAGCCTAGACAGAGCCAGGAATATTTCAAGTTAAAAAGGGAATGTGGCAGCTTTATATTTTCAGCAGCTAAACTGAGCATTTAATTTGATTTGTCATGCAAAGTTTGAGCACAAGTCAATCTCTATTGGATTTACTTTGTTTATATAGGTCTCAACACTTTTTTTATCTGATGGATCAAGACTCCTCAACATCTTATTAAAGGGATATTAAACAGTGCTCCTTTGGTAAAAACAAAAATGTTAAATCAAAGTAAACATAAAAAGAAACAGATTGTGTAAAAAAAAAAAACAGCAAACAAATTACTTGTGGTCTTGCATAATGAGCACTTTATAGTAAAGCAGCTCATGTCATTTCATTTATCATGCCCATTTCAGAGGTTTCATAACATCAAGCTGTTAATGCCTTCCTACAGTGACCTCCTTGTAGGGCTGTGACAGGATGTAATGGACACTGCACAAATGTAGTGTAAAAAAAATAAAAGGTAAAAATCCATTTAAAATGATGAATAATACATATTGCAATGGTTTCTATTAAGTTTATACCACTGCTTAGTGCTTTCTTAGTACAGCAATGAAACACACTGTTTAACATCCCTTTAAGTGAATTTTGTAGATACAAGGCCCCAGTAAGTATTTACAATTTGTATGTCAATAAGCATCTATCACAACTCAGTTTGAAATGTCCTTATTTTCAGCTAATTTTGTGGATGGGGAAAAAAAATAATAGCCCAGATTGTAAATTTACAAAGATATTTGAAGCTTATTTGTGTGCAAGGTGTAAAGATGCACATGCTGTGAACATGATATAAATAGAGCATTTGCTTATAAACACCTTTGAACTGTGCTCATGATGAACTGTCTATTGCTCTGTGTGATGTCATTATGTAAAGTTGCTAAAGCAATTATCAAGTTTCTAGATCCTTGCTTTTATGTTATATTAGATAATTTTATGTTGACACGTTAAAATCTTGCCCAGGGCAGTTAGTATATTTTAATAGTAATATATTACATCCCAAACAAATTAAAAATCTTACAAAGAGACTGTCAGTTTATGCAAAGGGGCCGATTTACTATGCCCTGAATAGGACTAACTCGCCCTGTTTCCGCGCAAGCCTTCAGGCTCGCCGGAAATAGCAGTTAAGTAGCAGCGGTCTTAAGACCGCTGCTCCTTAACTGGATCTGCCACCTCTAAGCGGCGTACAGCAATCAACCCGATCGAATACTATTGGGTTGATTGACACCCCCGGCTAGCAGCCGATTAGCCGCAAATCTGCAGGGGGCGGCACTGCACAAGCAGTTCATTAGTTCATTAGTTCTGGCGTACATAAATTAAATTCTTGACTAAAGTAACTTTGAACACTTTGTTGCAACACATTATGAAGCAATGTGCTACAGTCAAACTGTTAATGCTGTTTTATATTTACAATAAATACAAATGTCTTTAACACATTAAAGCAAAGTGGTTATGGGCATTTTTAATTTATGCTATATTTTTAAAGGTAAACACCTTGCAATTAAAACATTTTTTGTGCAGTTTTCTAATGAAACACATCAACAGTCTGAATGTTATTAGAACAGATTAATACCATGTTTTTTAATGGTGAAACTCCACTTGCCAATCAGGACTTGAATCTGTGGTTTGCAGGTCTTTCCACAGTCATTGTGTTGACAAAATCTCCATTGTTTGGCTTCAGTAGAAATGATAAGATAAACTGCAAATTAGGGAGAGATATGTGGCAACCCTATTTTGTGCTTTTTTTTTAAAAAATGTAGGATTGGACAATCCACATATTTTCAAGCTTAAATTACAGGAAAATGGTGTTCCTTATTGGAAAGTTTAAGGGCTAGAATACAAGTGGAGTTCTAAATTATTGTGTGCCAGCAAACGGGAAAATTTGCCCGTTTGCCGGCACGTCATAATTAACCATCCATTACAAGTGGCTGGTTATTGCTACCGTGAATTAGCGCTCTGAAAATTAACCAGAGATTAGATATCTGCTTAATTTTCTAGAACTGCCCCAAATGCCCTCAAAATAGAGAACATTATAGATTGTTATTGATAAAAAAAATTAGCTTTTTTTTTAAATAAAAAAACTGTTTTGGGGCTTTAAAGTTGGCAGGAGTGGGGTGTTGGAAAAAAATGGCACTGAAAAAAGCCTTTACATTGAACTGTGTGTTCCTATAGACCGCAATGTAAAATTATTTGTATATACTTATATTTTTATGTGTTAATATGTGTATATACACATATTAACACATACATATATATGTATATATTCATATACAGGTATATTTAAAAATGCTGCCCATCGCTGCGCTACTTACGCCAGCCTTAGTTGCGTAAGGTTCTGATGGCGTCTATGACGGCATCAGAACAAGGCTTCTATAGGAGCCTATGGAAGCGCGCTAGTAATGCAAGCGTGAGCTCGTGTTCGCATTGCGATTTACTTGTAATACCAGCGCACATTATCTTGTGCTGGTATTACAAAGTAGAGCGCTAATATCGCTTGCACGCAAGTGATATTTAGCGCTCTACTTGTAATCTAGCCCTAAATGTGTTCCCCAGCAAAAAAAATAAATAAATCTTTCTTGCTTTGTTGTTTAAGAGAATGAGAGATTTTGAGTAAGGTAGCATAGTTATTTGCTCTTGAAGTTCAGAGTCCATTTAGTATTTCCATTACAAGACAGCTAAAAACATAATTTATTCTTACCTGATAAATTCCTTTCTTTCTTGGTGGTGAGAGTCAATGATTCCTTACTGTTGGGAATTCATCACCTGGCAACCAGGAGGAAGCAAAACACCCTACCTACACCAAGAGCTTTAATATCCCTCCTACTTCCCTGACCCTCCCAGTATTACATATAGTCAAGAATAGAAGAAGTAAAAAAAGATAGTAGGGTAAAGAGGTGGAAACTAGAACTGCTGCCACTAGGAAAATTGGGCAGGATCGTGTCTCTCAGGTAAGAATAAATTGTTCTCTTTCTTATGGTGGAGAGAGTCCAGGATTCCTTACTGTTGGGAAATAAAACCCAAGCTGTGGAGTCCACAAAAAAAATGGGTGGGACCAAAAAAGCAAAAGACAGGTACCTATATACCAGAAACCACAGCTTGAAGAACCCTCCTGCCAAAAGCTACCACAGTTGAGGCAAAAACATCACAATGATGAAATTCATTGAAAGGGAAGGGAAAACTCGCACTGCCATTACGTTCAGGCATTGAAAACAGGGGGAGGCTAGAGTCTGCTTTTCTATGCTGAGCCACTCCACTTGTTTGGGACTTTGGGCTCACTCTATTGTTTAACAGAGAACTCAATAAGTAATAGAGCCTAGAAATGCCTTGTGAATTGGAGTGGAGTAAGAGGGTCAAAATATTAAGGCCAACGGTCTCAAGGTATTTGCAGTTTATATGGTATGAAGCACAAAATCTTCAGATCTCTCCCTTCATATATGATGATCCTAAGGTTTGATTTATAGGGGCACATTTGATGCTGTTAAGCCTACTTCAGTTATCCCCACTAGACATACTGGAATTATGCCCACTAATAATTTTTAGGCCTTTTTCTGGGAGCAGAATCATTGCTGTCTAATACAACATTGCCTTTACTGTAGGTGTATATAATCAGATAAATCCTATGATAATTCTTGTGACTGCTCTATGTTGAACAAATCTACTACAGCCCCTTCAATAAATAATCTAATCTGAGGTTCTCATAGTATGTGTGTAGATTAATCCTCTTTACATCTTATTTCCATATTAAGCTATCTGCAACACTAGTGTTTAACATGCATTGCTCCTCATAATATATCTACATGCTGTTTTTTGTGACTTTAACCTGTGTTATATGCAATGATGTACTGATTCTGTTCCCAACGTTGGTGCTATGGAGGTACGTTAATGTTAGAGACCCAAATATAGAAAATATACCATGTTTATATGTTTGACTAGGAAACCCTCCTATATTCTGCATTTCTATAGTGAACTTTATTATATTAATATAACTAATACCTCTAGCCAATGGATCTTTATATTATTCTATTGTGACATCATTGCCACTACCTAGCTAAGTAAATTTCATAATATTACTAGGAGAGGTCCATCTAATCCTAAATCTAATTGTTCACCCTGCATAGTGAGTTAGCTTGTAGCAACCCTTGGTACTCATATATGTTAAATTGAACATCTTCAGTATGTGTTAGAGTACATAGATTTATATAACAGACCTAGAAATACCCAAACCCCCCAAGTTTCTGAGACACCATTAGAGTTGATCCTCCATATATTAAAGAAATGATCACTTACTACATATATGTTTAAAGCAGTTTTTCCTGGGCTTTGCCTCTTTTTAGATCTCCCTATTACTTTAAATAGGCTCCCTCCTACAATTCTCTTTTGAATTATTACAGTTACTACACTAATACTATCAGACTGATTTTTCCAACTTTTCCCCCACAATATGTGATACTAGTCTACTTACTGTACATTCAGTGTACATATAGGTCCAAAAGAGACCTACACTACTTAAAAAAACAACAACAAAAAAAACCCTCAGATTAGATAGTAAAGATAATTAAGGTCCAAAAGTGGCCTATATTGTAAAGGAGGGTGAAAAATAGGTTATTCCATTGGTTTGCTCTCCAAATATTGGATGTTTATTATATTTTTGTACTGTGGCAAGATAATAATTATGTAGACACCAATTGACAGTATTGTACATTGATGTATTCATATGTATGAAGGTGTTTATATCCTCAAACTTCTTGAAATGTGTATTATGTATGTTTCAATGAGCAAACCAGATGGTATCTGTTTCTTGTACTCTTTCTATTTTTTAAAAAATAAACTAAATACCAAATAAATTAAAAAATTCAGTGAAAGTATGTAAAAAAGATCATGTTGGAACCTTGCAAATTTTTTCTAGAGAGTCCTCATTCTTGAAGGTCCAAGAAGTAGACACAAAAAGAGTTGAATGAACTGAAATATGTAAAGGCAGTACACTGTTCCGCCTCCAAATAAACTCTGTGAATTAGACTCTACAACCATGAAGCTCTGACCTGTACATTCACCTGAAAACAAAACAAACTGGAAGACTGCCAAAAGTCTTTAGTAGCCTGAAGATAAAAGTTCAATGTCCTAAATACAACCAGATTGTGTAATAATCTTTCATTCAAAGATTATAGATTAGGAAAAAAGGAAGGAACCACAATTCCCTGATTAATATTCTCTGAAGAAACCACCTAAGGTAAGAAACTTTACTAATATGATAAACCTCTTTGTCTTGATGAAACATCAGATACAGAGGATCACAAGAAAGAGCAGACAACTTAGAGACTCTCTGAGTCGAGGAACTAGCTAACAAGAACAAAACCTTCCACTTTAACAAGTGTAGTTCCAATGTATGCATTGGTTTAATGAAGTATATTGCAAAACCTTTAGGGCAAAGTTCAAATGATATGGCAGAGATATAGGTTTGATAACGGTTCTGATTCTAACCAAGGCCTGAACAAATGCTTTAATTTCTGGAAGATGAGCCAGCTTCTTGTGCAATAAAACCTCACCCTTTAGAGTACTGACCTATAAGCACTTGGCTAAGCAATCTTGAAGAAATTGTAAGATTCAGGAATCCTAACATAATGCCATGTATAACCCTGATCTGATTACCATGATTACCATGAAAAATATACCTGCTATACCTCGTGGTAAATTTTTCACTTGACTGGCTTTCAAGCCTGAATCAAAGTATTCAATACAGAGTCAGATAAACCTCTATGGCAAATAACTAAGTGATCAATATCCAAGCAATCAAACTGAGAGATTAAAGATTTTGATAAAAGAAAGGACATTGAGAGAACCAGATCTGCATACCACGTCCTGCAAGGTTAAGCAGGGTCTATTAAGATTATTAAAATTTGTTCCTGTTTGATCCAAGCAAGAAGTACAATTGGAGGAAACCGATAAACTAGATAAAAAAAACCAAGGAACAGCCAGAGCATCTATCAATTCCACTTACAGATCGCTCAACCTTGACTTATATTTGGGGAGTTTGTGATTCAGGTGGTATGCAATCAAGTCGAGTTACAGAAGACCCAGCAAACACAAAAACTGATCAAAGCTCTCCTGATTTAGAGACCATTCCCCCAAGTGTAGAGTTTGATGACTCAGAAAATATGCTTCCCACTTGTTGACCCCAGGAATGTGAATTACTGAGATGGTACACTTTTGAGCTTCTGCACAATTCAGTATGCGAGAAACCTCTTTCATTGCTAGAGTGCTATGAGAACCACCCTGATGATTGATATAGGCTACGGACAATGTTGTCGGATTGAAAATGAATTAATGGAACAGTCCTGAGAGGCCACACCTGAAGAGATTTAAAGATCACACAGAGTTTCAAAATATTTCTTGGTAACCTCACCTTATGAGGAGACCAATTTCCCTGAGACCTTCGAGATCCCCAGACCCCACTCCACTCCAGAAGGCTGACATCTGTGGTAATTATTACCCATGGTGGACGAAGGAAGATCATCCCCAAAGAAACTGGAATGGGGGATATCCACCAGGAAAAAGTACATGGCTAAATAATCTAGATGGATTAACTGGGACAGGTTGGTGTGGACTTCATTCCACACTGCCTTAGCATGCATAGTTGAAGGGGATGCAAATGAAACCTTGCAAACAGAATGGCATCTGATGCTGGCCCCATCACACCCACTACCTCCATGCACAGAAATTTGGTACAGAGATTGCAAATTTAAGCAAGCAGATTGTAGTTTGACCTTGTGCTGAAACTGTCATTGAGACCGAGTCTATGATCACTCCCCACTTTTTGCAACATTGGGCTCCATTTACATAGCTGTCAGCGGGGTGTTCGTCAGCTTTTCTGCATTAATTTTCATCTGTGTATAGAAAATTGTATGTACTAAGCATTCATATCTGTAAAAAACTTTTATATACAACCCTTTTTTGTAGCATAAAACTCCTCGCTCAACATAAATCTTGCAATAAACAATAGTTACTAAACAATCTATTTCTCCACCTACAACTGATATAAAAGTAGGTCAACAGACTTCAATTGTTACTCACTGTCGATAGTGTTAGCCATTGAGACACTTCTGTAATGATATATTATTCATCTGATGCAAATCAGGGGGAGAAGGCAGAATAGAGAAGCAGATGCTTTTGAAAATTGTGTGAGAAAAAGGCGAATGCGGGTACAGCGTGTAATCCTTCCACGGGTTGCTATAGATGGCCTTTCCGAGAGAGTTATTCTTGAGCCAATGACGGCGAGGTCAATTACCATTTCTGAACTCCTAAAGTTCTTGGCTGCCTTGCACTTTTTTGCCACAGAATCCTTTCAGTCTGTCTCCAGCGTCATTATTGGGATCAGCCTTTTCTCGTCACCTACCAAAGTTATTGATGCACTTATGCATATATTCCCTCGCTATGTTTGTCTACCATCTATCTACCCCAGAAGAGTGGCAATATATATATATATATATATATTATATACTTTATGTATTGCTGAATTCAATTCCCACGACAAATGTGACATCTCTGACACTTTGCAGTCACGTGGGACAAAACTGACTGAAAAGTTCTACAGACAGAAAAGTACATTTTAATATTCGCTACTGGCGAGGCTTCAAATGTATCAATCCTCTAATGTTGCTCACTTTGGATTAGACGCAACAATTTTGTTAGTACTTATGGCTAGCGGCATCATCTTGCTCACTGTGAGTTCTATCGAGTTTATCAGACATGCTATCAGTGAGCAAATTGACGCTTTAGTTCATGGAGCCCATTGACTTTCCAGCCATGATTACATATGAGCAAATACTTAAGGGAAAGAGGGAGCTTAAATTAAATGGAGAGCCACAGTTATTCCCTGTTCTGACGACAGACAGTAGAGTGCCCAAAATTTTGGTAAAAATAAAGATACAGTAGATTGCCTATCCAGTACTGTAACATACAGTAGAGAATATACTGAGGGAGTCCTTCTTCATGGCCAAACAGGAAGAGGATAAAGGAACTGTCACAGCAACACTCATGGCAGGCTTGCTATCTCCGCAAGGAAATTTACATTGCAAAGCCAGTACACTCATATATCCCTCTCTTCGAAATTTCCCCTTATAAGGGAAATATGGGAATAAAATCCCTGTATTCTTGAATAAATCCTGAGCACCTCTATCTTCACCTGCTCCTAAGCAAGGCAAATAAATACTGGGAGGGTCAGGGACGTAGGAGGGATATTGAAGCTCTTGTTGTAGGGAGTCTTATTAGCTCCTCAAAAGGTATTACTTCAGGTTATGGTTAATGAAGCCCACCATAGGCATGGACACAGGGTTTAGTCTGGTATCCTTAATGCAGCAGATACTTGACTAAGTTGAATGACATGGGCTATGTGGTAGTTTAGGAGTTATTAAAGTAGCAGGCTTATGGCAATTCGGGTTAGCGTGCGAGTATGGTGTTTTTTCCCACTTTTCTCTCTCAATTGAAGTCAAAGGGAGAGTACCTTCATATGATCACTATATTCTAAGTTCTGCTAATGCCAAAAAAAAGAAAAGGAGATATATAGGCCCCTATTTAAGAAAGTGCGGATCAGGTCCGCCAGACCTCGCTGAATACGGCGAGCAATACACTCGCCGTATTCAGCATTGCACCAGCAGCTCACAAGAGCTGCTGGTGCAAACGCCGCCCCCTGCAGACTCGCGGCCAATCAGGGGGTGTCAATCAACCCGATCCTACTCGATCGGGTTGATTTCCGGCAATGTCTGTCCACCTGCTCAGAGCAGGCGGACAGGTTATGGAGCAGCGGCCATTCGGAGCTTGATAGATAGGCCCCATAGTGTAATACTGTGATACACCAATGATTTAAAAGTCGTTTTTGACAGTATCCTACTCGCATGAAAATGAGCTATAGTAAGCTCATTCACTGCGCAAACCTTCTTTTATACTTGCAGGTAAACAGTCTCCCAAGGGCTATAAAATATGCAATTTATTAAAATATATAAAACATATTAAAACATCCAATACACCAAGATAAATATGTGCAATCAGAGTCCTATATAGGAACAGTTTGTATCAACTGTGAGAGGTTCTCCTTTAGTGCAGATGGATGCGGATTCAAGGCAGTGTTTACACTGCTCTCAGGTACCGCTCCAAATACCTGCAGGATCCACATCCTCCTCTGATATAATTTGGTATATAAGGATAAGTCCCATGAGGGAGATATAATACATATAGTACATTTCAACGTTAACCAACGGCTTTTTCAAGGATGTATCCTTTCGAACTGTTTGTCTGCACGATAAAAGCAGGTGTGCGCACTGAATGAACTTACTATGGGGCATATCTATCAAGCTCCGTATGGAGCTTGAAGCCCCGTGTTTCTGGTGAGCCTTTTCTGAGGAGGCTGACAGACATCACCGAAATTCAACTTGATCGAATACGATTGACTGCTAGCGGCTTATTGGCGAATCTGCAGGGGGCGGCGTTGCACCAGCAGTTCACTAAAGCTGCTGGTGCAATGCTGAATACGGAGAGCGTATTGCTCTCCGCATTCAACGAGGTCTGTCGGACATGATCCGCAATGTCGGATCATGTCCAACAGGCCTTTCATAAATAGGCCCCTATAGCTCCACCTCATTGGTACATCACAGTATTACCCTATATATCTCCTACTTTTCTTCTTTTTTGAGTATATTTTAAGATCACCGGATTTGATTGCACTACTTATTGGACATATTCTTTCTTATTATCTAATATATTTAGATCCTTTGATCATTTGATTAAATATTTGCTATTTTTATAGATTCTAAAGGATTTTCCTGCCAAAAGTAGCTTTGGATGAAGCATAAGTATCATAATTATAAAATTTAGAAAAGGTATGAAGAGAAGTCTAGGTTGCAGTCTTGCAAATCTGTTCCAAGGAGGCGTCATTCTTGAAGGCCCAGGAAGTAGATACAGATCTAGTAGAATAAGTTTTACTCTTTTTGAAGGCAGTTTTTTCACAACCAAGTAAGCCTTACAAATAGTCTGTTTGAGCCATGATCCCAAGACTATCACAGTAGTCTTTTGACCCTTTCTGGGACCTGAAAAGTGGACAAATAAGCTAGACGACTATCTAAAATCTTTAGTAGCCTGAAGATAACATTTTATGGCTCTCACTACATACAAATTGTGTAGTAGGTGTTCCTTAGCGTTAGAAGGATTTGGACACAGCGAAGGAACAAAAATTTCCTGATTAAAATTTTCTGAAGACAACACCTTTAGAAGAAAATCATATTAAGTCGGGAGGACCACTTTATCCTGATGAAAAATCAAGAAGGGATGATCACAAGACACAGCTGACAATTCATAAACTCTTCTAGCAGAATAATTGGCTAGAAGAAAGAGAACCTTCCATGACAAGAACTTTAGGTCCAGAGTATGCATAGGTTCAAAGAGGGGACCTTGGATAACAGAAATAAATTCCAAGGGGGAGAAATGGGCCTAACAACATACACAAATTCTTACCAAGACTTGCACACAAATTTGAACATCAGGTAACTTAGAAAGCTTCTTATGAAACAAAACAGATAAGGCTGAAATCTGATCCTTCAGAAAACTAGCCAACAAACCTTTATCCAGTCCATCCTGAAGGAACCTCTAGAAGAACACCAAAGAAAGTAAGCTTTCAAAATTTTATGATAAATTATCTGTGTGACAGGCTTTCTGGCTTGCAATAGAGTAGAAATAACGGAATCTAAGAAACCTCTGTTTTTGAGATCTAAGTGTTCAACCCCCACTCTTTAAAATTCAGAGATTTGAGATATGGATGATACAAGGGGCCTTGAGACAGCAGGTCTTTCCTTAGGGGTAGAGTCCATGGAGGAAGAGAAGACATCTGAATTAGGTCTGCATACCAAGTTCTGTGGGACTACGCTGGAGCTATGAGAATTACTGAAGCCAATTTCTGCTTGATTATGGCAATAACTCTTGGAAGAAGAACAAACAGGAGAAATAGATAGGCCAATTGAAAGTTAGACTAGAGCATCTATCATGCAAGCTCTTCTATCTCTTCACCTGGTGCAATAAACCAGAAGTGTGCGGTTCAATTTGGATGCCATTAGATATAATTAATTGAAAATGTTCTGATGAAGAGACCATTCTCCTGGATGGATGGACTAAAGACTTAGGTAATCTGATTTCCAATTGTTCACTACTGGAATGTGAATGGCCAATAGGGAGCAGTGGTTTTCCTCTGCCCAAGACAGAATGTGAGATACTTCTAGCATAGCTAAGGGACTTCGAGTCCATCCCTGATGATTAATGTATGCCACAGCAGTGACGTCTGACTGGAACCAAATTAATTTTTCCTGCTTGAGAAGGGGCCAGGATTGAAGGGCCAGAAGAACTGCATGACGTTCTAGAATGTTGATAGGTAGCCTCGCCTCCTGAAGGGACCATACTCCCTGCAATCTTCTGGACTCCCAAACAGCATCCCAACCCATCAAACTTGCTTTCGTAGTGACCATGGTCCAGATAGGTTGAAGAAATGAAGATCTAAGTGTCAAATAGGGACGTTCCCTCTATCATGAGTGTAACATTCTGCCCCTTTAAGGAGTGTTCACCTTTTTTGCCTTTTCCTATTAAAGGCACTGGATACTTCAAATCCCTGCTTAGTATTGAAGTATCCAGCTTCACCTGAGCAGTTTAACCTCCTTGTATTACGTTATCCTGTGCCTGATCAAATCCCTACTTATTCTGGATTGGTTCACTACCTTCTGGACCCTCTTCCCTTTGGATTGACCTCCTGACCACCAGCGGTTGACTACCTGATCTCAGCTCCTGCACGAACTACGTTCCCTCTCCTTCACACGCTCCATTTCAGCAGGAGTCCTGCCGCATCCGCCCGGTCTGACGTCACCTCTCCGAGCCACTCAGCTGTTTGGCGTGTTTGCCTGCAGCTACACAATTCTTCTTTCCATCTACCAAGGATTTCTTCCAGACACCTACCTAGGAGTGTGGCTAAGACTTACCATTATTCCCCTGAATGTCAATAACGATCTCAGGCTCTTGTTAGCTAACATCTTATCCGATCTGCAGATTATCATGGAACCTTATACCATGCATTGAGATATTTTAAATTATCATTTACCAACTCCATTAGGTGCACATCTATATAAGTAACCCTGAATATCAAATATTTTATAGTTAAATATCTATACTATGATATTTACTAGTTCTATTATTATGCCTCGCTATGATACCAATGCTGCTATAGATTTATTTCTCTTTTATTCAAACTCAAGTGTTATTAACATATAAGAAGCTTATGTTACAGATAACCAAGCCGCCAAACTAAAAGAGGAATAAAACTTTGTTTCGCCATGATGAACCCTGGGGACCTTTGCAACACATGTAATGAATCTTTCACACAAAATAGACCAGTTATCACAGGGTCTTAGAGACCTCCAGGTTGAGAACTTAACATTAATAAACATAATTAAAGAGGGTCTAAGTGCTGCAAAAACTCCTCAGGAAATAATTTCTGATCCCCCTATAAGCCCACCAGATAAATTCTGTGATGATAGAGAAACCTTTAGGCAGTTTCATAACTCTTATAATTTATTTCTTAAACTAAAGCCCAAAACATTTCCAAATGAACGTATGAAAGTCCTTACTATAATCTCCTTCCTAAGAGGAGAGCCCAGAATTTGGGCAGATATATTCTTAGAAACAGACAACCCAATATTAAATTCAGTCGATGATTTCTTTAAGGCTATGTCTGACCTCTATGAAGATCCTCATAGGCAATTAACTGCTGACACTAAACAAAGAGGCCTGAAACAAAACAAAAGATCAGTTGAAGATTTCAGTTCTGAGTTTAAGACCTGGCAGCAAGACTCACAGTGGAATCAGGTGGCTTTGAAAAATCAATTTAGAATTGGCCTATCAGAAACATTGAAAGATGAGTTGACTAGAATACAACTGCCAGATAGCTTAGAGTCCCTTATGTCTCTCTCTATCCAAATTGATAGAAGAATTAGGGAAAGAAAACAGGAGAAAAATAGTCCCGAACCCTTTGTAAAATACACTCCACATAAAACTCCCTCACATTCCCCAAAATCTTGCGAGGAAGCCATGGAGATTGGGTTTATTAGAGGACCACTCTCCGCAGAAGAAAAACATTGCAGAAAGGAAAAGGGGCTCTGCCTGTATTTCGCATCTAAGGACCACCAAGTTACTGACTGTCCATCTCTTAAAAGACAGAAACTGGGTAAGCCACATAATCCAGAACATGTTATCTCATTAACAAGTTTGACTCCTACTTATTTCCTTGTTACTGTCTCATTGCAGTGGGGGCATCACCATCACAACCTTGATGCTGTGTTGGATTCCAGAGCCTGTGCTTGTTATATAGATTTGAATGTTGTATAACAAAATAAAATACCTACTATTGCAAAGAAAAACCCAATTTCTGTGTGTCTTATTGACGGTAAACATTTAGAGTCTGGTCCCATTACTCATCAGACTATACCCCTCTTAATTACAATACATAACAACCACCAAGAGTTTATATCATTTGACATTATCTCCTCCCCTATATTTCCAATGGTCTTGGGTCTACACTGGTTACGAAAACATCAACCACTCATACACTGAACGGATAACAAGATTGAATTCAGTTCACCTTACTGTCTTTCCACTTGTTCTCCATCACATCCTTTTCTACAGATAACCAAATACCCCATTACTATTCAGATTTTTCGCAAGTTTTCAATAAAAAAAAAGGCTGAAGTACTTCCGCCACATAGGGAATATGACTGCCCTATTGAGTTGATACCTGGGTCAGTAGTCCCATATGGGCATATATTCCCTCTTTCGAAACCAGAACTTGATAAGCTCAAAGAATACATTAATGATAACCTTAGAAAGGATTCATCAGGCCATCTACTTCTCCAGCAGGGGCGGGGATATTGTTTGTAACAAATAAAGATAAAACACTGTCCAATTGTGAACTATCGGGAATTGAATAAAATAACAAAGAAAGACAGGTACCCTTTACCACTCATTCCAGAGTTGATTGAATGATTACATGGATCTACTATATACACCAAGCTAGATCTAAGGGGTGCATATAACCTTATCCGTGTTCGCTCTGGTGATGAGTGGCTCACCGCCTTCCATACCCGATATGGGTTATTCAAGTACACAGTGATGCCCTTTGGGCTTTGTAATGCCCCTGCAACTTTCCAAAGGTTCATCAATGTTGTATTCCGTGACCTGGTAGACACATTCGTAGTCACATATTTGGATGATATACTAATATTCTCATCCAACTTTTTTTTTTTTTTTAAATTTTATTTATTATCCAACAACGCAAAATACAGCATTTAGCCAATATTACTAGATCATTACACCACGCAGGGTTAACGATCCCGAGCATTATAAAACAACATAATCCTGTTTGTTTTAGCCCCTATAAACACAATAGTAATAATAAGCTTCTACCTTACAAGTTTTATTAACAAATAACAAAAGAGAAACACTGCGATCCTTAAAAGAATTTCAGGCTTTTATTATCCAAAAAATGTGTGCAAAGTAATCATAACAGGCAACAGGGTTTTAAAAGCAAAGAGATGGACAGCTCATTTTCAGGAACCAGTATGTTCTACATGTTTCGGTCAATTCCTTAATCATGAACATGACCGGCTAGCCCTACTTCCTGCCTCTTATGCCAGAACACCTATCCCTATTGGTTACTCAGATTAATTAGATTTAACCCTATCTAGTTCAGCCATCTGCTGTTATATCAATTGCTTTACCCTAACAACATATAATCCGTTTAAATTTATTCCATAAAATTCAAACTTATAAACATATTCCTATTACAATACACTAATATTTCTAAACTATCAGCTTCATTGTGACATTGTGAGTAAAAGTTTATTGCACCACTATCCACCAGTTTAGACAGTTTTATTTGAGCAATATGGTTAACGAAACTAATCTTAGTCCCCCGATGTCCACAATCTGATAGTCATACTGTAGTTTAATGCCTGAATCAGTGTATATGTATGATGTTAGTGACTAAAGGCTGCTAGACAAGATAGGATGGAGAATATCATGCAGTTAGTAAAACCACTAGAATGCTACCTTCTCCAAAAGTTTATCACATCCCCCTCTATATTGAAGCCCTTTGGTCTTCTTGACTTAATTTTGAAGATCCAAAAGGCTTCACGTAGCATCAACCGGGCTGCCCTGTCACCTCCTCTTGGAGGGTTTCGAACACATTCTATTACCTGCCATGAGAGCGAAGTGACATCGCCCCCATGCAAAGAAATAAAATGTTGTGAGAGGCCCGAACTATCCTTATCATGGGAGATGTCATTTAGATGCTCTCTGATTCTGGAGCGAACCTCCCTAGTGGTACACCCTATATACTGCCCATTACATTGAGTGCAATCCACCAAGTACACCACAAAGGGGGTTCTACAATTTGTACAGCTTGCCAAATTAAAAATCCTATTTGTTGTAGCAGACTGAAAGGTGGATGTAACCCTACTGTATTGACAAGCTATGCATTTTGTGAAGTGGCATTTAAAATACTAAGCTAAGTACTGTTGGCCCTATCTTTCTCTCTTAGTACACTTGGTGCCACCAAGTTAAGAATTGTGCATGCTCTTTTAGGTACAAAGTTACAACCCCTGGACACATACTCTTTTAAGCTGTCCTCTGCTGTTAGAATAGGTAGATGCTTACTAACTATGTTAGTAATTTCTTTAAACTGTGGGCTATAGGTGGTGACCAGAGTCGGTCTACTCGAGTCATAACCCTTCGTCACTCTGGTATTACCCCTCAGTATCTCACTCCTGTCCATTCTAGTAACTTCCAAGTGGGCTCTGTTAATGGTCTTTTGTGAGTAGCCTCTCTCAAATAGGAGACTCTTAAGTTTTTCACTCTCTTTCACAAAGTCCTCTTCCAAGGAGCAGTTCTGCCTTATTCTCATGAACTGTCCCTTGGCCACCCCAAACCCCGTGTAACGGGGATGGTTGCTCCTAGCATGGAGTAAGGAGTTAGATGTAATGGGTTTACGATAAAGCGAAGTAGAAACTTCACCACTTAAGGCATTTCCCCTAAGTTCTACATCCAGGTAAGGTATTGTATTTATCCCTGTTTGTGCAGTAAATTCCAAACCCACTCCATTAGAATTGAGATAGGCAAGAAAGTCCTGCACCTCTGCAGTTTCACCCACCCAGATAAACAGGAGATCATCTATAAAACGTTTGTATGATCTTATCCTATTTCTAAATGGGTTCATATCTCCAAAGACGTGGGACAGCTCCCACCAACCCATAAAAAGGTTGGCGTATGATGGGGCAAACTTGGCCCCCATCGCTGTCCCACGCCTCTGGAGATAGAAGGTACGTTCAAACCTAAAGTAGTTGTGTGTCAAAAGGAACGTAAGGGCCTCAATCACAAATTCGATCAATTCCTCATGATAATTACTAAAATGTTGCAGCATGTATCCAACGGCTTCAATGCCATAACCATGAGGAATGGCCGAATAGAGGCCAACCACGTCCACCGTTAACCACATACAACTCTCATCCCATTTGACACTTCCCATCGCCTTGATGAGATGTGTAGTGTCTTTCAAATAAGACGGTAAAAGATGTACGATAGGCTGTAGAAGGGACTCAATCCAACCTGAGAGCTTCTCAAAGAGTGACCCTATACCTGAGACAATTGGTCTGCCCTTCACCCCAACCAAGGTCTTATGGACCTTGGGGAGGTGATGGAAAATAGGGATAACTGGTTTTTGTACCATTAAATATTCAAAAGTCTCCTGGTCAATGATACCCTTCATCAGCCCATCATCCAATAGATGTCTCAGCTCAATCCCAAATCGCTCAGTGGGATTAAAGCTGAGCTCCTGATAAACCTGGGTGTCCGTCAACTGCCTTAATGCTTCTTCAATATATTTCTCTCTCCCCATCACCACTATACAGCCCCCCTTATCTGCTTGCTTGATGACTATATCATCCTGCTTTTCCAGTTGTTCCAATGCCAACTTTTGGGTTAGATTTAAATTATATATAGCCCTTTTACTTTGTTCTGAGAGCTTAACTAAATCCTCCTCTACCCTGCGATGAAAGGCTTCGATAAAGGGTCCTCTGGTTCTAGTGGGATAAAAGATTGATTGGGGCCTAAAGCCTGTATGGGTCTTCTTAACAGTTAAACCCGACTGGGAGCTTAAAGTACCCAACTCATGTAAGTTCAAAAAAATCAATACCTTCCCTAAAATCTATAATATCAGAGATGTCGGGAAGTGTCTCAACTGAATCCTGTGTGCTAACATCAATTTCGCCTTCCAGTTCTTCCTCCTGATTAGTAGACCCCCAGAAAAACTTTTTGAGGGTCAGATCCCTCACTAATCTGTTTATGTCAACAATGGTTTCAAATAAATCAAATTTATTGGTGGGAACAAACCCCAAACCCAAGCTAAACACTTCAATCTGTGGATCAGTAAGTACAACATCAGATAAATTAATGACAGTCATATTTTGTATTTGTTTAATTAACACCTGTATCTATATTGTCGAGAAGAATTTAAACCATGGTTAAATAAATTAACAACATCTATATCCCTAGACACATAAGACCTGTACCCAAGGACTGCAATTTATTAAGATGTGTCTAAAGCTAAATAGGGGCCTCTTAATCAGCCCTTAAGCGGGCCCATAACACCTTTTCCTATTTAAATGCCCTGTATTAATTTAATTCAAATTTAAGGCCGACAAGCATTCATGCACTTGTTGGAGATTTTTATATTTATAACACAAAGACACAAAGCAAACACAAAAAACAGAAAAAAACAAGAAAGAGAGAAAGAGAAGAGGGACAAAATTTTTTTTTATATTTACCCCACTGTCTGCCCAATCTAACATTAATTAAAGGCTTTATACAAGAATCTCGCTACTGATTTCACCCCTTAGTAAGGCAGTTTGAATCCAATTAGAATGTTTGAAGGGGGAAATAAATCTTATTTGTATCTCTATAGGATTTGATAAAATATAATCACTCCATTTTCTAAAAAAGTTATCAATTTCACTTTCAGAGATGAGTGAAGTTTCAAATTGTTCCAAAATCATCTTAGCCTCTACTTGATTAAGCAGCCTATTGAGGGAAGGTTGTTTATTAGACTTCCACGAGGAAAATATAACATTTCTTGCACAAAGTATTATGAAATTAATAAAAATAATATTCTCCTCCCGATCCCTAAATCTCCTCAAGAAAACAATCTCCGCCTTATCCAAAGTTACTACATATTTTAATATCCGGGAAAGCCAAAACGATACTTTGCACCAAAATTGATTTACTTTTGGGCAGTCCCATATGCAGTGCATCAGGTTGGCAATATGCATACTGCAACGTGAGCAAGATAAAATTTGGGCTCTATTCCATCTTCCGACATCCTCTGGCGTAATATAAACTCTATTTATTAATTTAATATGGGATTCACGCCATGATAATAGCCATGCCCTTGATATGCTCTTTTCAAATGTTTTAGACTCTATACCAGGTAAATCCCGGGCCCATTTTTCTTGTAAAACTTGTCCTTCTTTTAGCAGCAGAAGGTTATACCATTGTGATATGGCAACCTTACCCTTTTGGAACCAATTTAGACCCATGTATACTCTCTCCCAGTTCCGGTTAAAATCTTGTAGCTGTTGTGTATTCAGAAAATGCCTAACTTGAAAGAATCCAAATAGATCACGGTTTGGAAGATTAAATTTTTCTTTCATAGCACTAAATGTATGTATCTCATAGTTAACCGAATCAATACACTGCATGAATGATTCAAGTCCTTGTGCTTTCCACCTTTTAAACACATCCGTTTCGTACCCTGCCGGAAATATCGGATTATTTTGTATAGGGAGATATTTAGAACATTGAAAATTAATATTCAAAGCATGACATAACTTATGCCAGGCAATTATAGGATAAGTTCTAATGGCCATTCTTTCTGATTAGAGTGAACTAATGCTTTTAGCGAATAAGGTTTGAACATATCTTTTTCCATCTCTCTAAGTGTCAAAAACCATTTCTCCGTTAGCCAATCCGGAACTATTTTTTTTTTTTTTCAAATAGTTTTTATTGATTTTTAACAATATATAACAGTAAATGGGGACTCGCAGGTCCCCTGCAAATTTCAGTGCATAACATGAAGAAAGTATTATGGAAAAATTACAACTGAGACATTCAAGTTTCAAAGATAGAGTCAGTACATTTCCAAACAGCTGTTAAAGAAGGGTAAGAGGGTGTGGGGGGGGGGGGAAGGGTTCATCTGTAAGGATGGGAGAGGGGGAATACTGCCGGGGATCGCCTGAGGCGTACGTAACGAGGATTCTTAAACTCTAACCTGGGGAAGCCATGTGGAGTCATGTGTGTCTGTCCAGTCAGTCCAAACCATGTCAAAAAGGTCACTTCTGTCCAAACTATAGAATATGTCCTTTTCCATAGCATGTAAGTAAGCCATTGTTTTGAGAATATCAGGCCAACGAGGGGGGGGTGTTTTTTTCCAGTACCTGGCAATATTGGTTTTAACCGATGACAGGAGATAAACGCAGAGAATCTGCTGATGTCTAGGAAGGGCCTGTAGGTTTAGGTGTAGGAGTGCAGTGGCAGGGTTTTTTGGTAGCTGGATCCCAAGAGCAGACAGGGTACGGAAACAGGTGTTCCACAGGGGAGTCAACTTAGGACATTCCCACCATATGTGAAGCATATTTCCGTGGGAGCCACATTCCCTCCAGCATTGCGGAGAAGATGTCGGGAACATCTTAGATAGCCACGCGGGGACCAGATACCATTGGGAAATAACTTTATAATAGGTTTCGAACATTGTCACACAATGCAATGATTTTTTGGTTAAGGTGAGGGACCCCTGCCAGGCATCCGCCGAGATTCGAGAGTGAAGAATAGTGTCCCACTTGCGTAGGTGCGGGGCCAAGTCTGGGGGCACAGTACCGTCCAGCAGGCTATAATGTCTCGAAAGAGGTTTGTGGAGTCTACGTCCTCCTTTCCATACAGACTCCCATGGGGTGAGCTGACGTGGAGCAGAGGGAAAAAAGCCCCAGCTAGAGAGGAAACTCTTGATCCTGGTGAACTCGAATAGGAGGTAGGGTGGGATGTCTTCGCCTGGTCTGTCCTTAGACAGCGAGAGATATCCATCGACATTAGTCTCTGACCAAAAGTCTGAAACTTGTTTTACACCCAACCTAGCCCACGTATTGGGGTGTGTTTCTGCTAGACCTGTAAAGAGGCCTGGGATGGAGGTGATCGGGGAGGGGTGTGGCGCAATTAGTTTACGGTGCCGGATCTTATCCCAGATTGCCAGGCATTCCAAAACTACAGAGTTATGTATCTTTAGGGTTCTGCGGCTATGGACCGGAGTCCAGATTAGATCTTTTAGGTATATATCAAACGGTAATGAGGCTTGTTCAATGTCTCTCCACCTGTCTTGTGAGTGGAGCACTCCCCACTGGGAGATGTGCGTAAGCATAGCTCCCTCATAGTACTTTACTATGGATGGGGAAGCCAGACCCACAAGCTGGACAGGGAACTGCAGGATTTTGTGAGCTATTCTAGGAGTTTTGTTTTGCCAAATAAATTTTGTACACTCACTTTGAAACTGTAGCAAAAGGTGAGTGGGTATTCTGATTGGAAGGCATCTAAATATATAGGTGAGCCGAGGGAGGAATGACATCTTAAGGGACACTATACGGCCAATCCAAGAGATGTTCTTATGATCCCAAACATGTTTTAACGCTCTTAGGTCCGCTAAGAGAGGTAAATAGTTGTCCTTAACCATCTGTTTCAAATCATTAGAGATTTGAACTCCAAGGTGAGTAATCCCTTTGCTAGACCACTTGAAGTCAAATTGTCTTTGGAGGGCTGTGACATATTTTTGGGGAAAACCCCACAAGTAAATTTCCGTTTTGGGGGTATTTAGCTTGTAGAAGGAAAGGGAGCCAAAGTCCTCAAGGATCTTCAACAGTCTAGGGATTGTACGAAGCGGATCTGCAGAAAACACCGTCACATCATCTGCAAACAATGCGATGTTGTGTTTGGAGCCAGAAAGTGTAATTCCTACAATGTCCCTGTCAGTGCGTATTGTTTCCGCTAGAGGCTCGATTGCCAGCGCAAACAGGAGCGGAGAAAGTGGGCAACCCTGCCTTGTGCCATTAAAAATGGGGAATGAAGATGAATGGAACCCTACCCCCCTGACCGTTGCCGTGGGGTTGGAGTATAAAGCTTGGATCGTGAGGCGTATGTCAGAGGGAAATTTGAAGGCGACAAGAGTCTCCCACAGGTAACTCCATCTAACCCTGTCAAAAGCCTTCTCGGCATCCAGAGAGATAACCGAGAAAGGCTTGTTCATTCTTGTCGATTCGCAAGCAATATTGATAAGGCGCCTAGTGTTATCCGGGCCCTCACGATTATGTACAAATCCTACTTGATCTGGGTTGACTAGGGTAGGCAGAAGTTTGCATATTCGATTAGCGAGAAGTTTGGAATAGATTTTTATATCAACGTTTATAAGCGAGATGGGCCTATAGTTGGGGCAGTAGGAGGGGTCCTTGTTTGGTTTGGGAATCATAATAATTTCAGCCTCCAAGAATTCTCGATTGAAACTTCCCTCTTGCCTGGCAGTATTAAAAAACCTAAGGAGCAGTGGTATTAGTTCTCGACTATAAGTTTTGTAGAACTGTGCGGGGAACCCATCTGGGCCGGGGGCCTTAAGAGATTTGAGGCGCTGGATGACCTGCTTAATTTCCAGCTGTGTAAATGGGTTGGACAGAGACTCTTGTTGTTCCGTAGTTAAGGACGGTAAATTTAGGGACTCTAGAAATGTTTTAATCTGTTGTGTGGAGGCAGGGGCTTTAATTTCAGTGCCCTCAAGGTTGTAGAGTTTAGAATAGTAGTCTGAGAAGCAGTCCCCTATCTGTGAGGGAAGTTTATGGGTCTTGTTGTTGTGAAAAATTTGGTGTATGCGAGAAGAGCTATTCCGCTGACGCAATTTGTGTGCTAACAGAGTGTCGGCCCTATTGCCTTTATAATAAAATAACTGTTTAAGTTTTGTGAGGTTTTCTTGGGTGCGCCGCAACTCTAGGTGATTAATATGCGCACGTACGGCTGAGATCTGAGAGGTCAGTGCTTCAGAGACGTTAGCTCTGTTGGAGGATTCAAGCAGCCGAAGTTTGCAGTGGGCTTGGGCTAAGGAAAGTCCAGCCAGTTTCCTAAGGCGAGCTTGCTTGCGGATGATATAGCCTCTGGATACCGCTTTAATAGCTCCCCAGAGTGTATCATCAGTTGTCTGACCATTATCGTTAAGTTGAATAAGTTCTATAAGATCTCTTCGTAGCTCTTCCCTGAAGGGGATGTCTGCTAGAATGTTGCGCGGAAGGGACCACCTGCTTTTATGAAGACAAGGGTCACTGGTGTGTAGGTCCACCAGTACTGGGTCGTGATCTGACCATGAGCAGAGGGGGATACTAGATTGGAGTACTGAGTCCAGGGTCGTTGCCGAGCAGAAAATATGGTCTAACCTAGAATAGGTTTTGTGTGCCTGGGAGAAGTGGGTGAAATCCCTGTCTGTAGCATGTAATGAGCGCCAGATGTCATAATATCAAAATTCAGACATAATTGATTTAAAGCGTGTGGAGAGGAGAGTTAGTTGGGAGGTGGTCTTGGTTGGGGATAACGTCTTGCGGTCTAGTTTAGTGTCCCAGATCATGTTGTAGTCCCCCGCTATTATGACCCTGCCCTGTTTGTGTAGGTCGATTAATCTCAGAATTTTTCTGAGGCAAGCAGGTTGTTGGGTATTGGGAAGGTATACTGAAACTAGGGTGTAACTATTTTTATTAGACATGCGAGATTATACTTTTGAATCGAAGGAAAACTCAGGCCAGCCTGTTCTTTAGGCTGATACAGCCTTTTTAGGGATAGCTTTACTTTAGTTTTATCCCATAAGAATCGCACAAACGCTGCATTAAGTTGTTTTAAGTCAGCTTTTTGTAGAAAAAGAGCAATATTCTGCATATTAGCAATTTAGGTAGAGCAATCATTTTGATTAAGTTAATTTTAGCAGCCAATGAAAGGGAAAAGAATTACCATTTTCTCATATCCTCCATAATTTTATTGATAACCACAGAGAAATTTGCCCTATACCTATGCTCCGGGCAAGCTGATATGGAAATACCTAGATACCTAATACATTTGACTTCCTGAAACGGTATTGCCATATGAGAGTCACTAGTCTGGTTTAGCCATAGCATTTCCGATTTTTTTGAATTGATTGTGTATCCTGAAAAGGATCCAAAAGTTTCAAGCAAGTGCAGAAGCACTGGTACCTCCTGCCGGATGTTAGAGAGAAATACTAAAAGATCATCCGCGTACAAGGATATTTGAGTATTCGTGTTGCCCACTTTTATCCCCTTAATTGCGCTCCGGAGAGCAATAGCTAAAGGTTCAATACAATTGAACAAAAGGGAGGACAAAGGACAGCCTTGACGGGTTCCACAAAATAATTGGAAATATTCTGTACATTCTCCGTTAACTATTAAAGCCGATCTAGGTTTATCATAAAGCGCCTGTATAAAGGAGAGAAAAGGACCTTTAAAGCCAAATTGATCTAAAGTATAAGCCAAATGTTCCCAGCTGATGGCATCAAAAGCTTTTTCAGCATCCAATGCGATAATAGCTTTATCCTCCGTATCAAGTTTATTAAGCTTCTTTCTGGTGTTGATATATTCAACTGTCAAGAGGCATTTCTGTAAATTCATAAAGGAAGTTCTCCCCTTTAAAAAACTTGTTTGATCTACATGGATCAGGTTAACAAGAATTTTCTGTAATCTGGCTGCAAGGATACTTGTTAAAAGCTTGTAATCCGTGTTTAGCAGTGAAATTGGGCGATACGACTGAAATTTTTCCACGTTCTTACCCTTTTTTGGGATCAAGACTATTAGTGAGGCACTAAAATTCACAGATATTGAGTGTCCTTGCTCATAATATGCGTTAAACAGGTCCTGCAAAGGGCCAACAATCTGCTCTGACAAGATTTTATAAAACTCTGCCGGCAGTGTATCAGGGCCTGCTGCTTTGCCCAAACGACATTCTCTTATGGCCTGTAGAATTTCCTCTTTCGAGATTGGATTACTCATAGCCTTAGCAGTTTCTCTATCTAAGCAGGGTACCTTGAACATTTCCCAAAATAATTTTTTATTATTTTCATTGCTTTCTCTTGAAAGAAAAAGCTGTTTATAATATTCTAGGAATTCTGTTCTAATTTCGGAAGCTTCAGTAACTCTTCTGTCATTATTAGAAATTGCCAAGATGTAGTTAGAGCCTCAGCTTTGTTTGACCAGATTGGCTAGATTTCTCCCAATCTTACCACCATATTTGTACATCCGCACATTAGTCCTTTTAATTTCACTTGTGGCTTTTTGTTGGAGGAAAATATCCCTCTCTTTTTTAGCCGATACATATTTTTGCCAGTTAGTTGGGGAGGCCTCTTGAATGTATGCATTATAGGCATTAGCCAGCTGATTAGATAGTTGTAGATCACGTTTATGGCTTTTTTTCCATAATTTATGGAGATAGGCTTTTATTTCTCCTCGTAAAACCGCCTTTGCTGCCTCCCAATAGGTCTCCGAACTTGAGACTGACTAAGCATTATAATGCGCAAACTTCCTCCATGATTCAGTTAACCAATTTCTGAATCCACTATTTGCATATAGAAACTTGGGAAAAGAGTATACTGGGCTCTTTTTATGATGTGAGGCGACTGGAAGTGTCAACGAAATTGGGGCATGATCTGAGATAATAATGTCCCTAATCTCTGCTTCAGCTGATGCCATCAGTCTTTCATTGACCAGAATATAATCTATGTGAGAAAGAGTTTTAAAAGTATTAGATTTGCAGGTAAATCCTTTCAGCTCAGGATTTTTAATGCGCCAAATGTCTTTTAAATTAAGGGCATTTCTAAACTTTCTAAAAAGTGCTATATCCTGTTTATCTTTACAACTACGTTTCCCTTTACAGGGCCATCTATCCAGTGGATATTGCGCTATCAAATTGAAGTCTCCTGCAACTATCAATTTGCTTTCAATAAACTGGGCTAATTTCATCTGTACTTTGTCCCAAAATTCGCGTGTGTTATTATTAGGACCATAAATATTGCAGAGTGTATAACTTTGACCTCTTATCTCCATCTGTAAGATTATATACCTGCCGTCCATATCTATCTCCGTATGTGTTATCTTATATTCTAAATCTTTATGCAGCAAGATTGCCACACCACGTTTCCTAGTAGCCCCTGCAGACGCGATCACTTCCCCCACCCAGCCTGTTCTCAGTTTATTTGCTTCATTTTGTACTATATACGTTTCCTGCAAAAATGCTATATTGCATCTAAATTTCTTAAGATTTTTCACAATCATTTTCCTTTTAATTGGCGACGTAATGCCTCTAACATTCCATGATATTAACTCTATATTTACTTTATCTACCATATCCAATAAAAAGTGAACAGACAAAGTTTAATACAATTAAGCAAGAGATAAGTGTATTCCACCAATGGGCAGGCAGCGGGGAAGGAAAAAAAAAAAAAAAGAGAGAGGAAAGAAAAAGAAAGAAAAAAAAAAAAAAAAGAAGGGAGGGAAATATAAAAACTTTCACAAAAAGAAACCCAGAAAAAAACATCTAAACATCCCATTGTCAAACCTTAATCTTATAATAAATATTCTACAGAACAACATAATCCTATATTCTCATCCAACTTAACAGATCACATTAAACATGTCAGGAGAGTCCTCTCTAGGTTACAAGTGCATCAATTATATGTTAAACCAGAGAAATTTACCTTCCATACTTCTGATATTACTTTTTTGGGGTATCACATTTCCCCAAAGGGTATATACATGGAAAAAAAACAAAGATCCAATCCATATTGGACTGGCCCGTACCAAAAGATAAAAAGCAAATTCAGAGATTCCTATGTTTTGCAAATTTCTATAGGAAATTTATAAAGAACTTTTCAAATATCACTAAACCACTTACTGATCTTACTAAATCACACTCTCAATCCATTTGGAATAATTCTGCTAATAAAGCTTTTTCCTATCTAAAGGAAGCTTTTACTACTGCTCCTGTATTATCATACCCCAATCCTCATCTCCAGTATACCCTTGAAGTATGCGCTTCAGATTTTACCATTGGAGTAGTACTGTCCCAAAAATCTCCTTCCACTGGATTACTGCACCCAGTAGCTTATTACTCACGAGTTCTAACACCCCCGGAATAAAATTTATCATATAGATAAAAAAGGAACTCCTAGCAATGAAAAGTTCACTTGAAAATTGGAGACACCTACTTGAAGGTACCGTGGAACCAATTCTCATTTATACAGATCACCGAAAACCTACAATTCCTAAAAACAAATTGTACATTAACTTCCAGACAAGTGAGTTGGAGTCTTTTCTTTTCTAGGTTTCACTATACTATCACATATAGACCAGGGGATAAAAATACCAAAGCTGATATCTTATCCAGACTCCACAAGAAACCTATTACTACACACACAAATGATTCTCTAATTCCAACCACCAACATCATAGGAACACTTATTCCATCAGTACAACATCTAAAAAAGACAACAAACATCTGATTTAACCAAAGTTAACTATAATCTACAAATGGATAAGGATGGTTTGTTGCTCCATTTCTCAAAATTGTACATTCCACCTAATTTAAGTAATCAAATACTTGTTTCATTTCATGAATCACATTAGGTTGGTCATCCAGGTATTAACAGAACCTCTGAATTAATTAAGAGATCCTACTGGTGGCCCAATATGATACAAGATGTAAAAAAATATTGAATCATGTGAAACTTGTACAACATGTAAAACTGATTGGAAAAAACCTGCAGGTTATCTACTTTCTCTTCCTATTCCAGAAAGACCATTGCAATAGACTTCATAGTTGATCTACCAGTATTTGAGAAAAACAACACCATAATGGTCATTGTAGATCTATTCTCTAAAATGGCTCATTTTGTACCATTCCACAAACTACCCACTAGCTTAGAAACCGTTAACTTACTCATACCGAATGTAATTAAATTACATGGGATACCGTCTTCCATTACTACTGACAGAGGAACTCAGTTCACCTCGAATGTTTGGAAACAATTATGTCAAAAACTTAAAATTTATCAAAGGCTATCTACTGCCTTTTATCCACAATTTAATGGACAGACGGAGCGTACCAACCACTGTTTGGAGGAATACCTCAGATCCCACATCCCAGCACCATAATAACTGGACTTCGCTACTGCCACTTGCTGAATTCGCACGTAATAATACCCATCATGCATCTATTAAAGCTACTCCCTTTTTTGCCAATTACAGATTTTATCCAACATTTAATCTCTACCCAAATATTCAAAGTGATTGCCCTATTGTTAATGACCTTACAAATACCATGTCAGAGACCTTCTCTCTTCTCTCAGCAAATATCAAGACAGTCCAACTTAGACAGAAGAAATATTATGACTTGAGACGTAGACCATCACCTTCATATGCTGTTGGAGACCTAGTGTGGCTTTCCACTAAAAATCTCAGGCTTATTGTACCATGCAAAAAGTTTAACAGACTCTTCATTGGACTTTTCCCTATATCTAAAATAAGCCTTATACAGCACTATGTAAATTCCATTCCCCTCAGTCGGCCGCTCTGCCTATTACACCAGATGTAGAATACGAAGTTGACTCTATACTTGATTCTAGAAAAGTCTCTGGCCGCCTTCAGTATCTCATCCATTGGAAGGGATTCTCTAGTGAAGAAGATTCCTGGGATCCATCGGCTAATCTTTCCACTCCAAGATTGGTTTCTCTCTTCCATAGGAGACACCCTGAATGTCCTCGGCCATGACCCACCGAGTGTTTCATTAGGGGGGAGCTCTGTAACATTCTGCCCCTTAAAGGGGTGTTCCCTGCTTGGTACTGAATTATCCAGCTTCACCTGAGCAGCTTAACCTCCTCGTATTACAGTATCCTGTGCCTGATCAAATCCCTACTTCTTTTGGATTTGTTCATTATCTTCCAGACCCTTTTTCCTTTGGATTTACCTCCTGACTGTCAGTGGTTGATTACCTGATCTCAGCTCCTGCACAAACTACATTCCCTCTCCTTTACACAATCCGTTACAGCAGGAGTCCTGCCGCATCCACCCACTCTGACATCACCTCTCCGGGCCGCTCAGCTGTTTGACGTGTTTGCCTGTGACTACACGATCCTTTCTCCATCTACCAAGGATTTCTTTCACACACCTACCTAGGAGTGGTGGTAAGACTTAACATTATTCCCCTGAATGTCAATAACGATCGCAGGCTCTTGTTATCTAACATCTTATACTATCTGCAGATTATCAGGGAACCTTATACCATGCATTGAGATAGTTTATATTATTATTTACCAACTCCATTAGTTGCACATCTATATAAGTAACCCTGAATATCAAACCTACCCATTTTTGGTTATAGTTAAATATCTAAACTATGATATTTACCTACAACCTATCTATGGGACAAAAGCTAATCACATTAACAACTACTAGTTCTATTATTATGCCTCACTATGATACCCATGCTGCTATAGATTTATTTCTCTTTGACTCAAACTCAAGTGTTATTAACATATAAGAAGCTTATGTTACAATGAGAGCGATAGTTTGACTGAAGGGCTAAGATCTATCTACTGTTCCAGTTGGAAACAATCCTTTGACCACTGTTGAAGCATGGATAATTGGAGAAGATGAAGAAAGCAAGCAAAAGGCTGTGTTACCATGAGACCCACTATTTCCATAAATTGTGCTACAGATGGAGAATAAGCCCTCTGTATGGAATGACAGGCATTCTGAAGTTTGGTTCTGTGAGTATCTGTGAGAAACAAGCACATTTAAAACGAGTCTATTATCACCCCCAGAAAAAAACACCCTTGTGGCTGGGGATAAGGAACTGTTGGAGACATTGATTTTCCATCAATGTTCCTGAAGGAAATATACCATTATTTAGGTATGAGCAGTAGCCAGAGAAAGAGATGGAGCTTAGACCAAAATATTGTCCAAATAAGGCAATGGAGATTCCATGTGCTCTGATCACTGATAAGAGAGCCCCTAATACCTTTGTGAAGATGCAAAATGGCTGTGGCCAAACCGAAGGGGAAGGCCCCAAATTAGAAATGTTTGTTTAGGAAAGCAAATCTTAGAAACAGGTAATGATCCTTGTGAATTGGGATGTGCAGATATGCATCCTTTATGTCTATGGTTGTCATAAATTGACCTTCCTGAACTAGAGGCAACATTTTGAAAGAATGTACACAAACAAATGTGTTCAGGGTCTTTAGGTAAAGGATAGCAACCCTGTCCCTGTTGAGAGTTAGGAACAGGTTGGATCACTCCCATGTCCTCTAAGTCTTGAACACATTGAACAAAGGCTGCCACCTTTACAGGATCCTTTGGAATGTGAGACAGATGAAATCATTCCCAGGGAGGTCTGATACAAAAGCTTATGCGATAACCCTAGGATATAATATTGAGAACCCAGGGATCCTAAACTGATCCAGGCCTTCTGAAACCAAATCAATCCGCTCCCTACCAGAAGATCTTCTTGACAGGGGGCCATCCCTTCATGCAGATTTCTGATTGGATTTGGGCTTTTTGGTCTGTTTGTTCTTATACCAAGAAGATCCTGGCTTCCAGAAAGGCTTGGAGGATACAGACTTCTGGATGGATGGGGACTTTTGATCTCGACAGGGAGCAAAATAAAGGGATATCATTTTTTTGTTTGTACTTCCCCTTAGAATTTTTGTCCTAAGGTAGAAAACTCATTTCCCCCTGTGACTGTTTTGACAATAGAATCCAATTCCGATCCAAAAAATCATCTTCCCTTCAAAAGGGATTTAAGCCATAGGGCTCTCCTTAATAAAACAGCAATGACTATATTCTTGACATCAATTTTAATGATGTCAAATACTGCATCAGAAATAAAATCATTAGCCATCTTAAGGACTTTAATGCAGTTGTGAATATCCTCAGAAAATTGATCAGAAACCATCTGATAAAGAGACTCACACCAGAAGGAAGCTATATTGCCACACAGGTGATTTTTACTGCAGGTCTAAGCTGAAGCGCTTATTGAAAAAATTATTTCCTAAGCAAGGACTCAGATTTGCGGTCTATTGGATCCCTAAATGAAGCACTATCCTCCATAGGAATAGTAGTGCATCTAGCTAAGGTGGAAATAGCTCCATCAATCTTAGTGACTACTTCTCCGACTGTTAAATTATTTTCTAAAAGTGGATACATCCTATTGAACCTATTAGAAGGTGCATAAGGAATGACTGGTTTCATCCATTCTTGGCTACTTATTATATAACCAATTCTGGGGCTTCAAAGGGCTTAGGCACTTTGGGCAGAGCTTTAAAGACTTGATTCAACTTATTTACAGTCTTGAAATCCTCTGGATTCGGTTCTGATAGTTCTAAGGTATTCAAAACCTCCTGAAGCAGGAAGCGGATATGTTCCACTTTAAATATAAAAGTGGAATCAATCTCTAGCTCATTACTGTTTAGGTCCTCAGAGGAGATTTTCCCCTCTGAGCTCTCAGAAAGAGACTCAGCCAAGTTAGAGCTTTGTAAGCTAGGTGGCAATTAAGCCTGGGGAATAGGACACAACTTTTAAAGTATGTCAGTGTTGATTAAAATGACTAATTATAATTTATAAGAACCTCAAAATTAATAATTTGTAATTATTAGTAATATTTATTCATATTTTAAAGCAAATAAATACATAACACACCCTAATATAACTCCTGTTGGGATAGCGCACATGCAAATTCCTATGTTCTTCATGCTCCACTAAGCCAACAGGAGTTATATTAGGGTGTGCTAAGTATTTATTTGATATAAAATATTAAATATATATATATTAATAATCAATAATAATTAATACAACTATTAAAATATGTAAGAGTTAATTATAATGACTTATAATTTATAAAAATCTCAAAATTAATCATTTGTAATTATTATTCATATTTATTCATATTTTATAGCAAATGAATACATAACACACCCTAATATAACTCCTGTCGGGATAGCGCACATGCAAATTCCTTTGTTCTTCATGCGCGCTAAGCCAACAAGAGTAAAATATTTATTTATGTGCGCTAAGCCAACAGGAGTTATTACTGTTGATATTGATATTGACATATATTGATTTATATATATATATATATATATATATATATATATATATATATATATATATATATATATATATATATACGGAAACATGGCAGGTATATGTCGGAAGGAGCAAGCTAAAATACTTCTCTTTTTTCACCACCAACCCTTGACTTTGCCGGTGATTCCCTTAACTTCTTTCCCTTAACCCTTCACTTATTTTGCCTTAATCCCTCACTTTATTTCCTTCTTTCTTTTAATTTTTTTTTTCCAATAAGTGTTTTGTGTTAGGAGACTTATGTTGTTGTTGTTTTTTTTTTTTTTTTTGCTGTCTTGTATTTTTTTTGGTCTTTTCCTTAAAAACTATCTGTCCTTGTGTATTTATGCATTTCTTTGTAAATTGTGGTTTTATTTTGGTCTTTTGTTTTTAGATAAAAGAGGGTTTTTTTAAGGGTAGCTTAACTTTATGGTTTAGGTAATTGTCACAGTTGTTTATTTTCTTTTTAAGAGTGCTTTGTGTTAGAGTTATGGATAGCAGGAGTGATAGTATTAGAGGGAGGGGGGAGAGAGAGGGGTAGAGGGGGGCGAGGGAGGGATAGTGCAGCTTTGGTTGCTAGCGCGGATATTAGGGCCGGTCAGGTAGGGTTAAGTGGTTAGGTAGATAGGGGGAAGAGGGAGGAATAGTTTAAGGTCTGGTGGTGGCTTCATGCTGCCTAGTGGGTTAGGACCAGAGGGGAGGGAGGAGAGGGGTAGAGTGTTTTACCCTAGGATAGCAAAGTCTAGAATAGGGACAGAGGGAAGGAGGTCTGAGTCTGGGCCTATAGAGGGTGGGGGAGAGGATAGGAGGACTCAGGCTGTAGGGACAGGTCAGGGAGAGAGGGCTGGTCTCTTATCACATGCAGGAGGGCACACATCTGCTGGGCAAGCTCAGAAGCCAAGGAAGAGGAAGGAACGGTACAATGAGGAAGAGAAATTGGCAATGATTGGGGCCTATGTGCAGAGAGCCCAGCAGTTGCAGAGGAGTGATTTGTCTGGCAACATTCAACGTTCGCTATGGGAGGAAATCAGGGAGGCGTGCATTGCAGTTATTAATCACATGGCTGCAGTATTATAATGCAGCAGTTTTGCAACAATGCTATACATTAGCAAGAGCACAAGATGGCAGCACTATTTCCTGTCATATAGTGTTGCAGACATATGCACGCTACCTATCTTGATATAACAAGATAATTAAGCAAATTTTATAATAGAAGAAATTGGAACCTTTTTTTAATTTTATTATCTATATGAATCATGAAAGAAACATTTTGGGTTTTGTAATAACTGTATAACTGGAAAATCACATTTTGCTATAGTAAGGAAAGCTAAACCCTTTTGAATAAACTAGTTTCCAAGAGATTATATCAAGCAACTCAACCCCCAAGGCCTGTACAGAAGGATCAAAGGCTACCATCCAATGTAGATAAGACAGGTGAGACCTGCTCTTGTTTTATTTTTTTTCTATAGTTTGTTTTATATTTTTCTAGCTTGTTTTTGCATTTGTTTATGTAGTTTTCATTTTACAGTTTTGTGTGTTTTTTATTTTTTTATTTTTTTTATATATACTTGTTTTTATATATACCTGTATATACAGTATATTTGTCTTCAATGTAAATGTTTCTATAATTTTTAAAAAAAATCATTTTGTTAAAACAGAAACATGTTTTTAAGACAGAAAATACCTAATGTTTATCACAATGGGTGTGATTATTGTGATAATTACATAAGAAAATTTATAAAAGGAGTGGGTGGTTTGGTATCTGTCTGTAAATAGAAAAAATACACAGTTTGTGATGGGTTGTTATTTGTTTATTTGTTGTTTCTTTTTATATCTTTATGGAAGCTTAGCTCCTAACTCCATAAAAGAGGGGAGTGTTGTATTTTCAAACTATATTGTGTTCTGTATAAACAAATACAACAATCTGCAATCGCTGGGATGTCAGGAGATGCTAACGTAATTTAAAGAGACACTAAAATCAAAATTAGTATTTATAGTTCAGATAGAACATGCATTTTTAAGAGACTTTTCAATTTACCTCCATTGTCCGATTTTACAGTCTTTTTATGTGCACACTTTCTGGGGCACTAGCTCCTACTGAGCAGGTGTGCATGGTCACAGTGTATATGTATACTTGTCTGTGATTGGCTGATAGCTGTTACATGATACAAGGGTAGTCAAATGAAAAAAATAATAATAATAATAAATTCTGAAAAATCTACTGCTTTTTAGAAGATTAGAGTAAGCGATATTGCATTGTCTTTTAATAATGCACTTGTTACTTGCAATTATACTGTATTTTATGGTCATTTATTTAACTTAAGGTGTTACAGATGTGTAAATCAAGAATGTATAATATTAAGCAAAATAAGTCTAACTGGATAATAATAGTACATGTTAAAAATTTGTATGAAATCATAGCATTAATTAATTTATGGGAATACATATAAACAGTATATATATTATTTTCAAGAAAGTGTTGTGTTTCAAGAAGATCATGATGCTGCTTCCACTGAATAATATTTGAGTAGTGTTTTATCATGTCTGCTAGACAACTGGCTTACCTTTGTAACATGTAAATGGTGCAATGTAGGAATGAAAAAAAAAGGAGTTCTAGGTTTGATCTGATTTATATTGCTGCTGAATACAGGGAGTGCAGAATTATTAGGCAAGTTGTATTTTTGAGGATTAATTTTATTATTGAACAACAACCATGTTCTCAATGAACCCAAAAAACTCATTAATATCAAAGCTGAATATTTTTGGAAGTAGTTTTTAGTTTGTTTTTAGTTATAGCTATTTTAGGGGGATATCTGTGTGTGCAGGTGACTATTACTGTGCATAATTATTAGGCAACTTAACAAAAAACAAATATATACCCATTTCAATTATTTATTTTTACCAGTGAAACCAATATAACACCTCAACATTCACAAATATACATTTCTGACATTCAAAAACAAAACAAAAACAAATCAGTGACCAATATAGCCACCTTTCTTTGCAAGGACACTCAAAAGCCTGCCATCATGGATTCTGTCAGTGTTTTGATCTGTTCACCATCAACATTGCGTGCAGCAGCAACCACAGCCTCCCAGACACTGTTCAGAGAGGTGTACTGTTTTCCCTCCTTGTAAATCTCACATTTGATGATGGACCACAGGTTCTCAATGGGGTTCAGATCAGGTGAACAAGGAGGCCATGTCATTAGATTTTCTTCTTTTATACCCTTTCTTGCCAGCCACGCTGTGGAGTACTTGGACGCGTGTGATTGAGCATTGTCCTGCATGAAAATCATGTTTTTCTTGAAGGATGCAGACTTCTTCCTGTACCACTGCTTGAAGAAGGTGTCTTCCAGAAACTGGCAGTAGGACTGGGAGTTGAGCTTGACTCCATCCTCAACCCGAAAAGGCCCCACAAGCTCATCTTTGATGATACCAGCCCAAACCAGTACTCCACCTCCACCTTGCTGGCGTCTGAGTCGGACTGGAGCTCTCTGCCCTTTACCAATCCAGCCACGGGCCCATCCATCTGGCCCATCAAGACTCACTCTCATTTCATCAGTCCATAAAACCTTAGAAAAATCAGTCTTGAGATATTTCTTGGCCCAGTCTTGACGTTTCAGCTTGTGTGTCTTGTTCAGTGGTGGTCGTCTTTCAGCCTTTCTTGCCTTGGCCATGTCTCTGAGTATTGCACATCTTGTGCTTTTGGGCACTCCAGTGATGTTGCAGCTCTGAAATATGGCCAAACTGGTGGCAAGTGGCATCTTGGCAGCTGCACGCTTGACTTTTCTCAGTTCATGGGCAGTTATTTTGCGCCTTGGTTTTTCCACACGCTTCTTGCGACCCTGTTGACTATTTTGAATGAAACGCTTGATTGTTCGATGATCACGCTTCAGAAGCTATGCAATTTTAAAAGTGCTGCATCCCTCTGCAAGATATCTCACTATTTTTGACTTTTCTGAGCCTGTCAAGTCCTTCTTTTGACCCATTTTGCCAAAGGAAAGGAAGTTGCCTAATAATTATGCACACCTGATATAGGGTGTTGATGTCATTAGACCACACCCCTTCTCATTACAGAGATGCACATCACCTAATATGCTTAATTGGTAGTAGGCTTTCGAGCCTATACAGCTTGGAGTAAGACAACATGCATAAAGAGGATGATGTGGTCAAAATACTCATTTGCCTAATAATTCTGCACTCCCTGTATTTATCTATACTCATCCTACATTAATTGAATTTAAATGACTTTGGTTAAGTAACAAAACAAAAAAATTATCTCTGTATATATCAGTCTTATTATGTGATGTATATGTTCTTGATCTCCGTTATTGTATATTAATTTTTATATTTTGCTATGCACATTCTTTATAGCATGCTAAGTGTATGACATCCAAGGCTAGACATAATTTAGATATACACTTTAGATAGGTCAATACGTTTTTCCTCACAACTGAGCTCCATAACCAGAAATTGCCATACACTACACTGATAAAGCCACAGATCTGAAGAGGACACAAAGCAGATGAGTGTGACATGATGCTTCAGTTGTGTCTCTGACTACAGGGGTTAGTGTTTCTGTTTTACCTATTGGTGTTTGTGTGTGTGTATGTATGTATGTGACTGTGTGTGTGTATGTATGCATGTGTGTGTATGTATGTATGTGACTGTGTGTGTGTATGTATGTATGTGACTGTGTGTGTGTATGTATGCATGTGTGTGTATGTATGTATGTATGTATGTGACTGTGTGTGTATTTATGCATGTATGTGTGTATGTTTGTGGAACCAGCAAAGTACAGACTACAGCAAGGGTGGACGGGGGTAAACAGTGTCACTATACAGTACCACTATATACAGTACAGGGGGACTGGACCATGTCACAGACTACTGTGGTCACTTTATAAAGTACTGGGGTGGGTAGGGTCAGCCATCTCACCTGCAGATTACAGACGGTGTCACTGACTCACTATATACAGTATTGGTGGGTTAAACAGTATCACTATATACAGCAGGGGTGTCCAAACTTTGCTCTCCAGAGGTTTTGGAACTACATTTCCGATGATGCTCAGCCAGCATTTTATCTAGCTGAGCATCATGGGATATGTAGTTCCAAAACCTCTGGAGAGCAAAGTTTGGACACCCCTGATATACAGTAATAGGGGGTCAGACCATCTCACAGACTATGGGCACAGGGTACCTCCTTTTGCAGACATGTAATCTGATTCACATTTTTTTCTGTGTTAAATGTTAAAAAAAAAAGATACTGTATGTATCAATTTCACTTTTTTTTTTGGGGGGGGGGTGGAGGGGGGGGCATTCTTAGATTCTTGCACCTGGGCCCTGTGAATTCTAGTTACGCCTCTGACACAAAGACTTAGTTCAATAAAGGTTTTTCTATTGCAACACAAAGGAACCATGTGTGTCATTCAGACACAAAGAGAGGATATGTAATAACTGTATAACTGGAAAATCACATTTTGCTATAGTAAGGAAAGCTAAACCCTTTTGAATAAACTAGTTTCCAAGAGATTATATCAAGCAACTCAACCCCCAAGGCCTGTACAGAAGAATCAAAGGCTACCATCCAATGTAGATAAGACAGGTGAGACCTGCTCTCCTTCCTGAGGACAGAAAATAAAATGTCATAAAGCTTCAAAGGACACAGGACAGGACAAAGGGGTCATAAATCTTCTGACCAGATAAGGTCAGTCCTGGGATGGGTCACAAAGGTCAGAAGGCATTAGGAAAACTCATTTCCTGGACAACAGAGACATCTACAGGCTGTTAACTCAACAGAGGAATTGTTATAAACCAGAAGATTAATGGATTTGATTGGCTGGGACTGTCTTCATGGTGTGGCTGTTTGGCTATAAATATGTTTTGAGAAGCAGCTTGGAAAGAGGAAAAAGGAAGGACAAAATAACACCAAAGGTAATAGAGACAGACTTCAGCTTTCTTTGCATGCACCCACCCACAGGCATTAGTCTATAGTGTAGATAGACTAGAGGAATAGAACATTGTATGTTAGACGCTTCTCTCACCACTCATCTATAGATCTGTCATTTAATAAATGTATCCTTTTTATAAGACTGGTGTAAGTATCATTCTTTATATAAGGTAAATGGATTATAAGGAAAAGCCTGACACTGATTTTAGTCACTGACACAATGTTAGAGGCTTTTTCACAGGTTTCATGTCCCTTTAAATTTCAATGATAAAAAAATGCCAACTCAAATCAATTAGATATATAAATAGACATTGGGTAGTGCCAATTAGATTATTTGTTTTGGTATTGGAAACATGTTTCTTTCTGGTTTAAATAAGTGCATTCATTATGTGTTCACTGTCGTAAAAATATTGAAGCACTCCTACAGGGAGTGCAGAATTATTAGGCAAGTTGTATTTTTGAGGATTAATTTTATTATTGAACAACAACCATGTTCTCAATGAACCCAAAAAAACTCATTAATATCAAAGCTGAATAGTTTTGGAAGTAGTTTTTAGTTTGTTTTTAGTTATAGCTATTTTAGGGGGATATCTGTGTGTGCAGGTGACTATTACTGTGCATAATTATTAGGCAACTTAACAAAAAACAAATATATACCCATTTCAATTATTTATTTTAACCAGTGAAACCAATATAACATCTCAACATTCACAAATATACATTTCTGACATTCAAAAACAAAACAAAAACAAATCAGTGACCAATATAGCCACCTTTCTTTGCAAGGACACTCAAAAGCCTGCCATCCATGGATTCTGTCAGTGTTTTGATCTGTTCACCATCAACATTGCGTGCAGCAGCAACCACAGCCTCCCAGACACTGTTCAGAGAGGTGTACTGTTTTCCCTCCTTGTAAATCTCACATTTGATGATGGACCACAGGTTCTCGATGGGGTTCAGATCAGGTGAACAAGGAGGCCATGTCATTAGATTTTCTTCTTTTATACCCTTTCTTGCCAGCCACGCTGTGGAGTACTTGGACGCGTGTGATGGAGCATTGTCCTGCATGAAAATCATGTTTTTCTTGAAGGATGCAGACTTCTTCCTGTACCACTGCTTGAAGAAGGTGTCTTCCAGAAACTGGCAGTAGGACTGGGAGTTGAGCTTGACTCCATCCTCAACCCGAAAAGGCCCCACAAGCTCATCTTTGATGATACCAGCCCAAACCAGTACTCCACCTCCACCTTGCTGGCGTCTGAGTCGGACTGGAGCTCTCTGCCCTTTACCAATCCAGCCACGGGCCCATCCATCTGGCCCATCAAGACTCACTCTCATTTCATCAGTCCATAAAACCTTAGAAAAATCAGTCTTGAGATATTTCTTGGCCCAGTCTTGACGTTTCAGCTTGTGTGTCTTGTTCAGTGGTGGTCGTCTTTCAGCCTTTCTTACCTTGGCCATGTCTCTGAGTATTGCACACCTTGTGCTTTTGGGCACTCCAGTGATGTTGCAGCTCTGAAATATGGCCAAACTGGTGGCAAGTGGCATCTTGGCAGCTGCACGCTTGACTTTTCTCAGTTCATGGGCAGTTATTTTGCGCCTTGGTTTTTCCACACGCTTCTTGCGACCCTGTTGACTATTTTGAATGAAACGCTTGATTGTTCGATGATCACGCTTCAGAAGCTTTGCAATTTTAAGAGTGCTGCATCCCTCTGCAAGATATCTCACTATTTTTTACTTTTCTGAGCCTGTCAAGTCCTTCTTTTGACCCATTTTGCCAAAGGAAAGTAAGTTGCCTAATAATTATGCACACCTGATATAGGGTGTTGATGTCATTAGACCACACCCCTTCTCATTACAGAGATGCACATCACCTAATATGCTTAATTGGTAGTAGGCTTTCAAGCCTATACAGCTTGGAGTAAGACAACATGCATAAAGAGGATGATGTGGTCAAAATACTCATTTGCCTAATAATTCTGCACTCCCTGTATATCTTATCTAACCCTTCACCACTAAACCCCTGCATAGACAATCCAGAGACACCTTTTTTTCCCCTTAATTTTTTAATGTTGACAGATGGTTCAGGTAGTATTTCACAGATTCACCTCCAATACTACACTCAAATCATTAGAGGACCTGGCGGATTCAGGCACTGCTCTCACATGGTTCTCACACACACAACTAAAACATTACATCAACTCTCTTACTCATTGACTAGACCTCTTACTTTCCTGGAAACATTGGGCTCCATGTACAAAGCAGCGAGAGCTGCTCCGGAGCCCTTGCAGGGCAGATTCTCACATGCGAGCCTGCTGCCTGCAAAGTAAGAAGCAGCGGTCATTAGACCGCTGCTTCTTACACTCTTGGCCACCTCTGAGGTGGTGAAGAGAAATCACAGCTTGCTCACTCTCGGTGATTGACAGTCCCTTCACTCATCGGAGTGTATAATGATACATATGGGCCAGAGGATGAACAGATCTGTTGCCTGTATGCAGCAAAGGTGGGCTGACAACTTCTCAAGTTGACAAGCTGTCCGTCTGCATTTTAATACATGGGACTCTTTGTGTTTATCATCCAATTCTCCAAAAATCTAATAACAATTAATTACTGCCTATTACATCTCCATAAGGAAGCCCCCCTCCCAAACTTTATTAACCTCTTGAGTGCTAACGACGGCTCTGAGCTGTCACAAATTGTCACAGTCAGGTGCTGACGACGTCTCAGAGCCGTCGCTAGCACTCACCCACCTTGAGGGCAATCTGGGGGCTCCCACCTACTCCCACCTCGGCGATCTGGCCTGTATAGTGACAGGCATCGCCAGGGCTTGACGTTTAGTGCAGTGACGTCACGCACAATGAAGTGATGATGTCACCGCGCAACCTTATTGACAACTTACAATTGTCAGTAATAGGGAGATGGTGGGCATGCTGCTTAGAAGCCTGTATCTCAGAAATCTAAGCAGCTACAGACCCCCAAGAAACACTGTTGGAAAGGTAATCACCTACCTTTTCCAACAGTATAAGTTTTTTTGCTATTTAAAAATAAAAGTAAAAAAAAAAAAAAAAAAGGACAAAAAATGATTTGGGGGACTTCAAAGGCTCATAAATAAAGATCAAAATTGCCTAGAGACCCCCAAAATATATTTTCTAAAAATAAAATAGTATATCTTTAAAAAAAAATGCTTATTTTTTGCAGTCAAATGTATCGGCTAGATTACGAGTTTTGCGTTATGAGTAAAAAAGCAGTGTTATGTGTTATAACGCTGCTTTTTCATTACCGCTGCTATTAAGAGTCTTGTAGGTACAGCTGTACCGCACACTTTTTTGGCCTTAAAGCAAATTAACTTACGCAATTTGCGTAAAGTCTTTTCTCAATGGGACTCCATAGCGCCGATATTACAAGCTTTTTCTTGGAGGCCAAAAAGTGAGCGGTACAGCCTATCCCACAAGCTGTAGCATAAAACATAACTAAAGTGCTAAAAAGTACACTAACACCCATAAACTACCTATTAACCCCTAAACCGAGGCCCTCCCACATTGCAAACACTAAAATAAAATTATTAACCCCTAATCTGCCGCTCCGGACATCGCCGCCACTATAATAAACATATTAACCCCTAAACCGCCGCACTCCCACCTCGCAAACACTAGTTAAATATTATTAACCCCTAATCTGCCTTCCCTAACATCGCCGCCACCTACCTACATTTATTAACCCCTAACCTGCCGCACCCAACGTCGCCGCCACTATACTAAATTTATTAACCCCTAAATCTAAGTCTAACCCTAACCCTAACACCCCTAACTTAAATATAATTAAAATAAATCTAAATAAAAATTGCTATCATTACCTAAATAATTCCTATTTAAAGCTAAATACTTAACTGTAAAATAAACCCTAAGCTAGCTACAATATAACTCAAAGTTACATTGTAGCTAGCTTATGGTTTATTTTTATTTTACAGGCAAGTTTGTATTTATTTTAACTAGGTAGAATAGTTACTAAATAGTTATTAGCTATTTACTAACTACCTAGTTAAAATAAATACAAATTTACCTGTAAAATAAAACCTAACCTGTCTTACACTAACACCTAACCTTACACTACAATTAAATAAATTTAATTAATTACATACAATTACCTAAATTACAAAAAACGAACACTAAATTACACAAAATTAAAAAAAATTATCAGATATTAAAACTAATTACACCTAATCTAATAGCCCTATCAAAATAAAAAAGCCCCCCAAAATAAAAAAAAACCCTAGCATAAACTAAACTACCAATAGCCCTTTAAAGGGCCTTTTGCGGGACATTGCCCCAAAGAAATCAGCTCTTTCACCTGTAAAAAAGATACAAACAACCCCTACAACATTAAAACCCACCACCCACACAACCAACCCCCTAAAAAAAATTCTAACTAAAAAACCTAAGCTCCCCATTGCCCTGAAAAGGGCATTTGGATGGGCATTGCCCTTTAAAGGGCATTTAGCTCTATTGCTGCCCAAACCCAAATCTAAAACTAAATCCCACCCAATAAACCCTTAAAAAAACACTAACCCCCGAAGATCCACTTACAGTTTTGAAGACCGGACATCCATGCTAAACGAAGCCGGGAGAAGTCCTCAGCAAAGCGGCAAGAAGTCCTCAACGAAGCCGGGAGAAGTCTTCATCCAAGCCGGCAGAAGTGGTCCTCCAGAAGGGCAGAAGTCTTCATCCAGACAGCATCTTCTATCTCCATCCATCCGGCGAGGAGCGGGTCCATCTTCAAGACATCCGGCGCGGAGCATCCTATTCTTCCGACGACTAGAGACGAATGAAGGTTCCTTTAAATGACGTCATCCAAGATGGCGTCCCTTTAATTCCAATAGAATTCTATCAGCCAATCGGAATTAAAGGTGAAAAAAACCTATTGGCTGATGAAATCAGCCAATAGGATTGAGCTCACATTCTATTGGCTGATTGGAACAGCCAATATAATGCAAGCTCAATCCTATTGGCTGAGATTTTTATGAACTCATATTCTGATTCCTTTTCTGATGACACATCTGCAGCAGAAGATTCTGACAGCGACTTTTCCCTTCTCTGTCATCATATAGTGACAGTTCAAGTAAGACAGATGAACTGGCGGCAGACAGTTCAGAACTGTCAGTTCCCGTGGCAAAGGGATGGCAACAACATCCGCAGTGGCCCCACAGCATACTGTTGGAGTCATGGGAAATGTTGCAACAACATCCGCAGTGGCCACACAGCATACTGTGGGAGTCATGGGCATGAGACATGCTGCATTCCCAGGTGCAAGCAGGCCTTTTCCAAGCTACAACTGGACCAATTTGCAAGAGATGAGGAAATTCTGGGGCCTCACTTTGCTAATGGGGATTGTGCAAAAGCCAAGCATAGTCTCATATTGGTCAAAGCAATCTACTCAGATTAACCCTATCTTCCCTGCTACAATGAGCAGGGACAGATATATGTCACTGCTCAAGAATTTGCATTATAATAATAGTGCAAATGATCTGCCATGGGACAACCCAGAACATCACCAATTTTTTAAAATAAGGCCTGCTCTTGACCATTTTTTGGCAAGATTTTAAAAGTGCTATACTCCAGACCAGAACATATCTGTTGATGAATCCTTGATCTTATATAAGGGACGTATTGTTTTTAAGCAATACATTCCTTTGAAGAGAGCTCACTTTGGGATCAATCTGTATAAGCTGTGCGAGAGCTCTAGTGGATACACCTATCGTTTTAGGGTATACGCTGGCAAGGATTCTGTTCTAGCACCCCCTGACTGTCCCTCCTCCCTTGCTGCCAGTGAAAAAATAATGTGGGACTTACTCCACTTAATATTTAATAAAGGTTACCATGTATATGTGGATAACTTTTACACTGGTATGCCATTATTTAAATTGCTATATAGCAAGGGCACTAATGCATGCGGCAGTATCCGTGCCAATCGCAAAGGCTTTCTGACTCACATGTTCCCGAAAGCAAAAGAGAGGAGAGACCACAGCTTTGCGCTCTGATGAACTGCTAGCTGTGAAATTCACAGACAAAAAGGATGTGCATCTTCTCACAACTATACATGATGAGAGCACATCACCTGTCTATCAGCTAGATTACGAGTTTTGAGCTCTATAGGGAAATTACCGACCGCCACAAAAGTGGTGTTATTTCACCTCCCTATAGCACCGCTATTACAGGTTTACAAAAAGCAGGCTTGTGCGGGCGATATGGCTGCGTTGAGCTCCATACCTCACTCAAATACAAGCGCTGCTTTGACGTGCACGTGCACGATTTTCCCATAGACATCAATGGGGAGAGCCGGGGAAAAAAAAAACTAACACCTGCGATCGCGGAAAGAAAATCTCCGTAATGCAGCCCCATTGATGTTTATGGGGAAAATAAACATGATGTTTAAACCTAACACCCTAACATAAACCCCAAGTCTAAACACCCCTAATCTGCTGCCCCTAACATCGCGGCCACTTACATAATGTTATTAACCCCTAACCTGCTGCCCCTACCATCGTCGCCACCTACATTACATTTATTAACCCCTAATCTGCTGCCCCCAATGTCGCCGCCACTATACTAAAGTTATTAACCCCTAAACCTTTGGCCTCCCACCTCACTAACACTACATAAATATATTAACCCCGTATACTAGTATATCATCTATTTGAATTGTCTGGAACTTTGGTATTAGAACACACATTTTATGTTACCTTTATGTACTTAAACTACATTGTAACACTGTATTGCTGCAGAACTTTTCTATTCTTGCCATGTGTGGCATAATGACATGTGCACCTTTTTCTGTGTACCCATTGTTGGTTATAAATAAAATATTAAAAAAAAATATATTAACCCCTAAACCTAACCCTGACCCTAACTTAAACATAAGCATAAGTCTAACCCTAACACCCTCTAACTTAAATATAATTAAAATAAAGCTAAATAAACCTTACAATTATTACATAAATAATTCCTAGTTAAAACTAACTACATACTTACCTGTCAAATAAAATCTAAGCTAGCTACAATATTACTAATAGTTACATTGCAGCTAGCTTAGGTTTTATTTTTATTTCACAGGTAAGTTTGTATTTATTTTAACTAGGTAGACTAGTTAGTAAATAGTTATTAACTATTTACTAACTACCTAGTTAAAATAAATACAAACTTACCTGTAAAATAAAACCTAACCTGCCTTACAATAATGACTAACATTACAATCAAATCAAATAAATTAAATTAATCAAATAAAATTATCTAAATTCCACAAAATAAAAAACGAAATTATCAAATAAAAAAAAAGAGAATTACTCCTAATCCAATAGCCCTATTAAAATAAAAAAGCCCACCCAAAATAATAAAACCCCTAGCCTACACTAAACTGCCAATAGCCCTTAAAATGGCCTTTTGCGAGGCATTGTCCCAAAGAAATCAGCTTTTTTACCTGGCAATAAAAATTACAAACACCCCCAACCGTAAAACCCACCACCCACCCAAACAAACCCCCCAAATAAAACTCTATCTAAATAAACCTAAGCTAACCATTTACCTGAAAAGGGCATTTGGATGGGCATTGCCCTTAAAAGGGCATTTAGCTCTTTTACGGTGCCCAAACCCTAAGCTAAAAATAAAACCCACCCAAAAAACCCTTAAAAAAACCTAACACTAACCCCTGACGATCCACTTACAGTTTTCAAAGTACGGACATCCATCTTCATCCAGCCAGCGAAGTCCTTATCCAAGCGGGCAGAAGTCCTCATAAAAGTGGCCAGAAGTCTTCATCTAAGCGGGCAGAAGTCTTCATCCAGACGGCATCTTCTATCTTCATCCATCCGGCGCGGAGCGGTCCATCTTCAAGACATCCGGCGCGGAGCATCCTCTTCATATGGTCGCCGCCGTAAACTGAAGGTTCCCTTTAAGTCACGTAATCCAAGATGGCGTCCCTTACATTACGATTGGCTGATAGAATTCTATCAGCCAATAGGAATTAAAGGGGAAAAATCCTATTGGCTGATCCAATCTGCCAATAGGATTGAGCTTTAATCCTATTGACTGATAGAATTCTATTGAAAAAGGACTTTTATAAAAGTGCGGTACTGACATTGCGTGACGGCCAATAAGGTGTGCGGTACACCTATACCAACAAGACTTGTAATTGCAGTGTTTGGGGAAAAGCAGCATTATGAAGCATAACAATGCTTTTTCCCTTATAACGCCAAACTCATAATCTAGATAAGACTGACCAGATGATTCAACCATATTCTGCTTCTCGCAAATCATATACATGGTACAAGAAACTGGCAGTCCACTTGATACAATTGTCAGTGCTTAATGCATTTGTCCTGTATCAGGCTACACAAGGAAGAGGGCTAAGTTTCCTGAAATTTCACGAATCTGTTTTTAAAAGCATTCTCTCATCATCAGGGGATATTCCAGTAACTGGGCCAAGTGAGGAGAATGCAAGATTGCATGGCAGTGACTTTGCTGAGTATATACCAGCTACTGAGAAAAAAAACAAAATTTATGCTTACTGGATATGTCCACGGCTTGAGTAATTACTGTTGGGAATATCACTCCTGGCCAGCAGGAGGAGGCAAAGAGCAACACAGTTAAACTGTTAAGTATCACTCCCTTACTCACAAACCCCAGTCATTCGACCGAAGGGAAATGGAGAAAAAGGAGTAACACAAGGTGAAGAGGTGCCTGAGGTTATAGTCAAAAGAACCACTGTCCTAAAATAAAGGGTGGGGCCGTGGACTCACCATATCCATAAATAAATAAATTTATCAGGTAAGCATAAATTTTGTTTTTCTTTCTTAAGATATGGTGAGTCCACGGCTTGAGTAAATACTGTTGGGAACCAACACCCAAGCTAGAGGACACGGATAAATAGGGAGGGACAAGACAGGCAGTCCTAAACAGAAGGCACCACCACTTGAAGAACCTTTCTCCCAAAAGAAGCCTCAGCTGAGGCAAAAGTATGAAATTTGTAAAATTTTGTAAAAAAGTATGTAGAGAAGACCAAGTTGCAGCCTTGCAAATTTGTTCCACAGAAGCTTCATTTTTTGAAAGCCCAAGAAGAGGAAACAGCTCTTGTGGAATGAGCCGTAATTCTCTAAGGAGGCTGCTGTCCAGCAGTCTCATAAGCCAAACGAATTATACTTCGTAACCAAAAAGAAAGGGTAGTAGCAGTAGCTTTCTGACCTTTACATTTCCCAGAGAAACAAACAAAGAGGGCAGAGGACTGGCGAAAATCCTTAGTCGTCTGTAAGTAGAATTTAAGAGCAAGTACAACATCCATCTGTGTAACAAACGTTCTTTGGAAGAAGAAGGATTAGGGCACAGAGAGGGAACAACAATATCCTGATTGATATTTCTATTAGAAACAACCTTAGAAAGGAAACCTAACTTAGTACGAAGAACCGCCTTATCGGCATGAAAAATAAGATAAGGGGAAATCACACTGCAGAGCTGAGAGTTCCAAGATTCTTCGAGCAGAAGAGATAGTAACAAGAAACAAAACATTCCAAGATAACAACTTAATGTCTATGGAATGCAACGGCTCAAACGGAGCCAGCTGTAAAACTTTAAGAACAAGGTTAAGGCTCCAAGGAGGAGCAACAGACTTAAAGGCAGCCCTGATTTTGACCAAGGCCTGACAAAAAGATTGCACATCTGGCACATCCACCAAACGTTTATGTAATAAAACTGATAAAGCAGAAATCTGACCCTTCAGGGTACTGACTGACTGTCAGGGTTTGTTAAAGAACAGTGTTGCCGTTTCCTTTCCTGTAAGGCAAGAATTTTGTGTCATGAACCTCAACTGCTGAGTGCATGATACTAAAGAAACATTGTTTATGTTGTTACATTTATTTCTGGGATTGATCATGAATTACTCAGCCAAGTAAATGATAAGCCCAGAGATCATAGTTCATTTAATGGAAGGGATTACTAGTTATTACACTATTACTACCACCTGTGAATCTCACAAAAAATTGCAGCAGTATAAAACTTTGAACCCCCCTTTATGCAATATATATTTAAGATCTTAAGCAAAACATGAAGGCAATCTAAGCAGGTGAGTATCAACGAAATGTATATACATGGGTTATAAATGCGCATAGGAAAGTTTCCAATAAAAGAGATTGAAATATAGTCTAGTAACAGTTCTTACTTGAGTTGTAGTTTGAGGTAGACTCATACGTTTGACAAACGAATGTCCACAGGAGCTGAGGAGCGGAGAACTACTCAGTGTGATCTGACCGGTCTGTAGCATGGAGCGGGTTGTCGTGTGACGTCACCACTATCGTAGATACCGGAAGTGGCAGTGAGAACAGGCACTGGAAGTGATACTGAAGATCGTATAGAAAAAGAGCTCAGGACTTCAGCACTACAGCTGAATCAAGGTTAGGCTTCAATACTAAGCACCATTGGGAATGAGAAGTGGGATTTTATTGAGGAATTCAGAGAAGGAACTCCCTCTAATTAAAGAGACAGTAGCGGACATGACACCCCCCTCTAGGAGCAGCTCCACGGCTCACGGATGCGGGCGATCTGGATTCCGCTGATGGAATCTGGAGACTAATCTAGGGGCGGAGATGTTGGTAGCGGGCTCCCAGGAATCATTGTCTGTAGTGAGGTATTGGAGAGCACCCCGAAAACGTCTGGAATCCAGTATCTTCTGGACCTCATATTCAGTATCAGGATCCACAGGAATAGGAGTAACTGAGCCCTGGGTAGGTGAGGCTCTCAGGGCTCGGTAAGGCTTTAGGAGGGATACATCAAACGTAGGATGAACCCGTATATTATCAGGTAACCATAACCTCATTGCATTGATGTTAATAATTGGTTCGATTGGATAAGGCCTGATGTAGAGTGCTGATAACTTCTTAGATGGTGTAGAGAGCTTCAAATTTTTTTGTGGAGAGCCAAACCAGATCACCTACACATTACTTAGGAGCTGGGGTTCTTCTTTTATCTTAGTAAGTTTTGTGAACTTGTTTAGCATATTTGATGGTGGCATGCATAGAAGAGAAATTAGCTACAATGGAATTTGTGAACTCTGTAACTAGCGGGCATGAACTCTGGTTATCTGGTAGTAAATGGAAGGTTGGATGGTATCCATAGTTTACATAACAAGGAGTCTGTTTAGTAGTTGAATGTATAGTGTTGTTGTAAGAAAACTTTGCGTAGGGAAGATAAGAGGACCAGAGATGTTGCTGGTTGCTGCAGTAACTTCGTAAGAATTGTTCCAACCATTGGTTGCATCTCTCGGTCTGCCCATTCGTCTGAGGATGATAAGCTGAAGTCAACCTCTTATCTATATGGAAGGTTTTGCAGAATTCAAGCCAGAATTTGCTTGTGAATTGGGTTTCACGATCTGATAGGATAGATTTTGCTAAGCCATGGTGTTTAAAGACATGAGTGATTAACAGTTTTAGCGTTTCAGCAGCAGTACGTAATTTATGGTAAGGGATAAAATTGATAATTTTGCTGAACAAATCAACTACTTCTAAACTAGTGGTGTTGTTACAGGATCGTGGTAAATCAACTATGAAGTCGAGAGCTATCTCTTCCCAAGGTCTTAGAGGGGTTGCGAGAGGCAGTAGTAGTCCGTAATGAGGTCTTTTACTTCTTTTAGATAGGGTACATATTCTGCAACTTGAAATATAATTTGTGATATCTTTAACCATAGTTGGCCACCAGTATGATCTTTTCACTGAATCCTGTGTTTTATGTAGGCCTGGATGTCCTGCCAAAAGTGAATCATGTACAGCTTGAAGTAGCAAGTGCCTGGTGGTAGGGGGTACGTAGATTTTGTCTTCATGGTAGAAGAGTCAGTTCAGCCTCTTAGTTAATAGGTTAAGTGGCTTGGTGGTGTCATTGTCTTGTTGATCCTTTAAGATAGTTGTAGAGTCAAAAGAGAAGGCTATAAAAATTTCTTTGGGAATGACAGTGTCATTTGTTACCAGGTTGATAGGTTTCTTGTATATTCTTGATAGGGCATCTGCCTTTCCGTTCCGTGATGCGGGTCTATAGGTAATAAGAAAATTAAACCTGGAGAAATAAAGGTTCCACCTTACTTGTCTAGCAGTAAGGGTCTTGGTAGATTGGAGAAATTGTAGATTACGATGATCTGTGTAGATGATTATCGGCAGGGTGGTACCCTCCAATAGATGACGCCAGTGTTCAAGGGAGACCTTGATTGCCAGCAACTCCTTATCCCCTATGGGGTAGTTTATTTCGGGCGAAGTCATGATATGGGAGTAGAAGGCTACAGGGTGTAGAGGTTGTTTTATAGATACTCTTTGTGAAAGTACCACACAACTGCATAATCTGAAGCGTCCACCTCCAATATGAACTGCAGCTCCAGATCAGGAATTTTGAGGATGGGAGCAGAGATAAACTTTTCCTTAAAAAGTTCAAAGGTACTCTGGGTACGGAACGCCATCAGCCATTCGTCTCCTGATCTTACTCGAATAAGATTGTACGCTCCTCTTAAATCAAGTTTGTAAAAACTTAGCTCCTTGGAGTCTCTCAATGAGCTCCAGAATTAAAAGAAGCGGATAGCGTTTTTTTACTGTTCTTTTATTTAACTGCCTATAATCGATAATGGGGCGTAAAGACTCATCTTTGTTTTTTTTACAAAAAACATCCCAGCACCTGCTGGGGATGTAGATGGACGGATAAAGCCTTTCCTATGGTTATCGTCTAGGTATGTCTTCAAATGCTCTAATTCCGGCTTCGATAATGGGAAGATGTGTCCACAAGGAATGTCCACACCAGGCAAGAGTTTGATGGGACAATCGTACTTCCTGTGTGGAGGGAGCTTCTCTGATTCTTTTTTACTGAAAGCATCTGTGAACTCAGCATATTCTATAGGTATATCAGGTTCTACAAGTAACTCATTAGTTTGTAGAATGTGTGGAGGATAGCATGTAGTTTTGCAATATTCAGAATTAAAGGTGATTACAAATAATGACCTTGTGAATAGATAACCAATTTAACCCTAAAATGAGAGGAACTATTGGTGAGGTAATAACATCAAAGGTTAGATATTCCCTGTGGTGCTCTTGTGTCACAATTAGTAAAGAAATGGTTTCATACATAACTGGCCCGGAGGACATTGTATTACCATCAATTACTCTTTAGTAGACAGGAGTCTGTTTTTTTACTAAAGGTATTTTATTTTCCTTAGTAAATTGCACATCTATATAATTTGCAGTTGCTCCTGAATCAATGATCCCACTGGCGTTGAGTCGACAATGATCCCACTGTAAAAGAAGTGGCAGTGCATAGTAGGTTGTAGATGAGGTATAATTACCAAAACAATGTGTGATTGATAATGTCTTACCACAATTCTGACCTTGGAGAGCAGGACAGTCCTTTACCCCATGGTCCTCTGCTGCACAGTACATGCAGAGATTTTGACTGCGCCTTCTCAGCTTCTCTTGCGCACTCAAGGGTCCTTTCAGGAATCCTATTTCCATAGGCTCACTACTGGGTTTTGTTGGAATGCTGGGTGTATTGGTATGGGTATAACATTTCTGAGGGGTTTCTTGGTAAGACCTTTCATGTTGCCTCTCCCTTAGGCGTCTATCAATAGTGATACTCAAATTTATCAATTCTTCTAAAGTGGGGGGTAGATCAATTCGTGAAAGCTCATCTTTTATGGCGTAGGACAGACCTAAACGGAATTTATTTCTTAATGAAAGGTTATTTCATTAGCTGTCCTTAGCCCATTTCTTAAACTAAGTGATATACTCCTCTACATATCTTTTCTTTTGCTTTAATGACCTCATAGCATTTTCGGCAGTCAACTGTTTATAAGGATCGTCATACAACTGGGCTAAGGCAGTAAAGAAAGCTTCTAAAGAATTAAGTATGTTATCATTTGTCTCAAAAAAAACTGTTTGCCCAGGTTCTTGGCTCCCCTCTAAGGAAGGATATTGTTGTTAAAACCTTTACTCTATCAGTGGGGTATGTTTGTGGCTTTAAGGTGAAGAGGAGTAAGCAAGCGTTTCTGAAGTCTATGAACTGTGCTCTGTCACCATTAAATAATTCAAGGAGACTGACCCGGGGCTCAATAGAATGTATTTTTGTTTCTACAATATCTTTAATATAGGCTTTTAGGTTATCGTTTTCAGCCTTCAGGGTATTTAACCCATCAGTTAACAAATCAACCCTCCGACTTAGGGTCTGCATATGAGCAGTTAACTCAGCTGGGTCCATCTTATTTTTTTTAAGGGCTTAGTATTCTGTCAGGGTTTGTTAAAGAACAGTGTTGCCGTTTCCTGTAAGGCAAGAATTTTGTGTCATGAACCTCAACTGCTGAGTGCATGATACTAAAGAAACATTGTTTATGTTGTTACATTGATTTCTGGGATTGATCATGAATTACTCAGCCAAGTAAATGATAAGCCCAGAGATCATAGTTCATTTAATGGAAGGGATTACTAGTTATTATACTATTGCTACCACCTGTGAATTTCACAAAAAATTGCAGCAGTGTAAAACTTTGAAACCCCCTTTATGCAATATATATTTAAGATCTTAAGCAAAACATGAAGGCAATCTAAGCAGGTGAGTATCAACGATATGTATATACATGGGTGATAAATGCGCATAGGAAAGTTTCCAATAAAAGAGATTGAAATATAGTCTAGTAACAGTTCTTACCTGAGTTGTAGTTTGAGGTAGACTCATACGTTTGACAAACGAATGTCCACAGGAGCTGAGGAGTGGAGAACTAATCAGTGTGATCTGACCGGTCTGTAGCGTGGAGCGGGTTGGCGTGTGATGTCACCGCTATCGTAGATACCGGAAGTGGCAGTGAGAACAGGCACTGGAAGCGATACAGAAGATCGTATACAGAGAGAGCTCAGGACTTCAGCACTACAGCTGAATCAAGGTTAGGCTGCAATACTAAGCACTATTGGGAATGAGAAGTGAGGTTTTATTGAGGAATTCATAGAAGGAACTCCCTCTAATTAAAGAGACAGTAGCGGACATGACACTGACAATCCCTTCTCCAGGCTTTCCTGAAGAAAAATTCTAGGAATTCTAGTTCTACTCCAAGAGTAGCCTTTAGATTCACACCAATAAAGATATTTACGCCATATCTTATGGTAAATCATTCTAGTAACAGGCTTGCAAGCCTGAATCATGGTCTCAATGACCAACTCAGAAAAACCACATTTAGACAGAATTAAGCATTCAATCTCCAAGCAGTCAGCTTCAGAGAAACGAGATTTGGATGAAGGAAGGGAATCAGGAGGTCCTTCCTCAGAGGTAGTTTCCAAGGTGGGAGAGATGACATCTCCACTAGGTCTGCAAACCAGATCCTGTGAGGCCACGCAGGGGCTATGAGAATCACTGACGTCCTCTCCTGTTTGATACAAGCAATGACTCGTGGAAGGAGAGCAAACAGAGGAAACAGGTATGCAACCTGAAAACCCAAGGACCCACCAGAGCATCGATCAGAACGGTCTGTGGATCACTTCGAACCGTACCCTGAAAGCTTGGCGTTCTGACCGGATGCCATCAGATCTAACTATGGCACCCCCCATTTGAGGACTAAGCTGGAAAACACCTCTGAAGGAAGTTCCCACTCCCTGGGATGAAAAGTCTGTCTGCTCATTAAATCCGCTTCCCAGTTGTCTACTCCTGGAATGTGAATGGAAGATAGACAGCAATTGTGGCTCAAATGGAATCGAGCAAAAGGAATGATGTCCATGGAAGCCACCATCAGACTGATTACCTCCATACAATGAGCCACTGAAGGATGAGCAGAAGCCTGAAGAGAGAGGCAAGAGGAAATTATTTTGTTTTTCCTGAACTCTGTCAGAAAAATCTTCATAAATAGAGAATCTATTATGGTCCCTAAGCACACTACTCTTGTAGCAGGGGAAAGGGAGCTTTTTTTCAGATTCATATTCCATCCGTGGGAACAAAAAAAAAAGGCAACAATATCTCTGTGTGAGATTTTGCTTGTTGAAAAGATGGTGCCTGAACCAATATGTCGTCCAGGTAGGGTGCCACAGTAATTCCACGAGAACGGATCACTGCCAAAAGAGCCCCCAGAACCTTAAAAAAAATTCTGACTTCCGGTGGGCGGGCTTAGAGATAGCAGCTCTAGTACAGAGCTCCGTACAACCTTGGTATTAAGGGTGGATTTTTTACCCCAATTTTGCTGTCCGAGCCTATTTGCCCTTGACAGGGACCGTGTCTGGGCTACAGAGAGGCTGGCTATAACAACTGCCCCCACCGAAGTGCAACATATAACTATCTGAGGGACCCGGTGGTTGAAAGGTCCGTGCACGCGGCGGCCATCTTGGCGCGCTACAAAGAAGGAGACGGTGTGAAGAGACCCTGCTTGGTGAGGTGCATCCCTGAACTGACCCGCCAAACTACAGTGAAGCTGACAGCTAGTCGCTACGAGTGACCAAATTGTCGGATCTCCGCCAAGCCACCCTGAGACCAGTGGGATCTTACCGGGCGACCACGTGGCCCGAAAACTGTGCGACTGCCCAGGGCCCACAAACACGAACTGGCTGACCGGGTGAGTGAAGACGCAGCGGATTAGGCTGCCTGATATTTTATTGCACCGGAGCAGGATACAGAGTAGAAGTCCACCCAGCCGCTATCTTTCCAAGGCTGTGCTGGGAAAGCAAAAACATTAAGGGCCTGGTTGCAACTGAGAGCTGAGGAACACTGACCGGAGACAGATGTCGGTAAGCCAGTGAGTTAATACTCTTCCTGTGTAGCGTCAACCTTAACTTTTACCCTTGCTTGAGGCCAATCTGGGAGGAGGTAGGTGGCAGAAAAAGAACAATCAGTGTTAACGGAGGCTGAATAGTGACTTTGGGGACTCGTTGGGGGAATATATAATATCCTATAATGACCCCCTGTAAAAGAACTGATAGATCCACTATCCAGGGGTGACTGAGCATATGATTCCTGATATATTTAAGGATCTCCATCTTGCATAACAGGGGAAGACTACCTGGCTCTATTTGGGACAGTTCCATGCAGTAGGCCTGTTTGAACAGGGGCTCCTGTTATATGTGCATGCAAAGGGAGGATACCCTCTGATCTTTTGGAAAAGAACTGTGTTAACATTACAGGGGTCTTCTCACAACGCAGCACAACCTGAAAGGCAACCATTACATATAGAAGGGACTTTTCACTATAGACTCTCTAATTTCTTCCACATGGTGCAATGAGTCGGGGTATTGGAGGGGAAAGGCTCTCTAACTAATCTTCTTTTTTCTCCTCCTGCAGGCTCAGAAATAGACATTTGCAAACAACTGATAGATGTATATATTTCAATTGTACTACAACTGTGCCATGGTATATTGTCCTGTTAACTGATAACTTTATATATCAATGCTGAGATTCGCCAGACTTGTTATAGAACTGTGTGTTATAAATCAGAGCACTGGTTGGGAAGGGCTCACTAATTAACCTCTTCTTCCATTGCAGGTTCACTAATAGACACTTGTAAGCAACTGACAGATGTATATGTCTCATTTGAGCCGCAATTGCGCTTTGTGATATTACCATGTTAACTGATAACTTTCTATATATATGCTGAGGTCTGTCTGACTTGCCATAGAGAGAGAGAGCAATATCTTTGTTTTTGGTGTCAACTTTTCAGCCCTGAGAAATAATAGTGACAGGTTGCAAACTACTGTCACACATAGATGAGAGTTGTTGAGTCACTGACTAGGAAATAGGTGGCTAGAAATTGTATGGAGAAATTCCTAATACCAAATAGCATGGCGCATAGGAATAAAAATACAGATCGCAGAAATAAAGTGGGATCTGATATGGGTACCCAGGCCTCAACCAGTGATGTATTTTAGGAAAATTATACCCTTGACCCCCACCCAATAGTCAAACAAATATCTACCCTATTTTTACCGAAAATAGAGAACCTCCAGAAGGGGGTTGATACTCTTGCAGAAGAGGTTAAACAATTCTCGACTAGGGTATCAGAGGTTGAGAATAGGGTCTCTGATGTGGAAGACACACAAAATGTCCACTCCAGTAAAATAATGGCGTTAGAGAAACATACCACAGTCCTTCAACAAAGGATAGATGATCTAGAAAATAGATCCCGGCGGAATAATGTTCGCCTGATAGGGTTGCCTGAATGTGTAAAAGCGAATGACATTTTGAAATTTGTTGAAACTACCCTCCCCCCTCTGTTAGGGATTCCCGCAACTGCTTTAGTGCATAGCGTAGAGAGAGAGCACAGAGTGGGCCCTGAGAGACCGGCCATGGATCGTAATGCGCAGGCGAGGCCTGTAATGATAAAATTTTTACACTTTCAAACTAAAATGGCTGTTCTCAGGGCGTATAGGAAAATGGATGAAGTGCTGTATGAAAATTCTAGGATCCTGTTGTTTGAGGATTATTCGGCAGATCTGGTAAAGAAGCGCAGGGAGTTCTCAGCACTATGCTCTAGATTACACAGGAAGGGTAGGCAGTCATTCTTGCTCTTCCCCGCCAAACTAAAGATAGTAACCCACAGAGGGCCTAAATTTTTTGAATCACCACAAGCTGCACAAGAGTACTTGGATGCTGAAGATGGCTCCAGGAGCCCTGTCCCTGCTAGGGGGGGGGAGGGTTAAAAGAATGATCTGTGAAGGGAACATATCTCTTAAGGTTTAGAAATGTTAATGGCGTATGCTAATAGGCAAAAAAGATTACTCCAGTTGGGGAGTACAGATATCAGCGCCTCTATTTACGACATGGATCTTATAGGGTTGCTTTGGTTAGTAGTTATGGTTCAGATAGGACGAGTTGTGTTCAAAAGTTGTGTCCTGTTCAAATGCATTACTCACTTGCTAACCTATATTACAGATGGGGTGAAACAACAGAGGGGAAAAGATACATGCAATATGATGACAGAAAAATGTATTAACAGCTTCTTTGCATTCTCCTCCCTCCTGGTGTTAATGTTTATTATCTGTAACGTATGGAAAGGTGATGTTCATAAGGGAGGAAACATACTCCTTAAATATAAGGGTTTTATATATAGCAAAATTTGGTTTATAATATGTTATTTTTTGATACTGCTCTTTGCAGGTTGCGCCTCGGCAGTAAGGATAAATGTGTTCCTTGGACATGATGGGCCGGTGCAGAGACTGGTAGGAAATTTTTTTTTTTTTTTCCTCCTCTTTCTCCCTCCCTCTCTTCCTCTATCTGTCATACCCCTGAGCACACAGAGGTTCCTGAAAACCATTGACATTTAGTATTTACTCCTGGAATGTGGGGGGTATACACTCCCCGATAAAAAGAAAAACTATATTAACTCAACTCAGGAAGAAGGGGGCAGATATTGCGTTTCTGCAGGAGACACACCTTACTGACTCAGAACACTTGAAATTAAAGACGGATTGGGTTGGGAGGGTGGAATTTGCTTCCTATAAATCTTCCAGTAGAGGGGTGGCTATTTTATTTGGGAAGAAACTAGAGGTTGGGGACGTGACAGTACTGACAGACACTGAAGGGCGATATGTTATAGCCCGGGTTACCATTGCCGGTAAAAAGTACACATTGTGTAATATATATGCTCCCAATAATAAGGACAAGACATTCTGGAACAAATTGATTGACTTACTAACCCCCTTTTTAGACACCCCTCTCATAATAGGAGGAGACTTCAACCTGGCCCCTAATCCCCATTGTGACAGGCTTAGGGATCCCACAAGACACTTGGTCGGAGCACAACCTAAGATCAATACCAAATTTGAACTAAAAACATTCCAAACATTGGTGTCCTCGCTGGATGTTGTTGATATCTGGCGGAAGCTGAATCCAGATGGCAGAGATTTCACGTGTCTCTCCCGGGCCTCTCCTACCATGTCTTGCATAGATCTATTCATGATTTCGAACTCCCTAATCCCCCAAACAGTAGATGTTAAAATCGGAGAAATTGTGGTCTCTGACCATGCCCCTGTAGGTCTCTTCTTGGACACCTTGCCCAGATCCAGCAATCGCAGGGCTCTTAGGTTTCCGCAGTACTTGTTGACCTCTCAAGAGTTCCAACAATACATGGAAGGTGCTTGGGATGACTACCAAGCCAACAACGCACAGCATGCGTCGACCCCGGAGCTCTTTTGGCAAACAGCCAAGGTAGTTCTTACGGGAGATATTTTGGCCTTCTTATCTCGCAGGAAGAAACTGCAAACAGAGAGACTGGAGAAATTGAGAGAGAAGTTGACAACCCACTATGGCCTGTATAGATCTGACATGACACTGATACACCACAGGCAATACTTAGCCACTAAAAAAGAGTATGACGCGATGCTGGCATATCAGGCCTCACAAACTCTCCTGCGAACTAGTGGCAAATATTATCAATAGGGAGATAAATCGGGCAGGCTTTTGGCCTCCCTGGTTAACCTAAAATCCTCCACCCGTTTTATTGCAGCCATTAAACATAAGGGCACTGTAGTGAAAGATCCTGAAAGGATTGTGGAAGCCTTCGCTGCCTATTACTCTGAGCTTTACACTAGCAAACAGTGTGATTCAGAAGAAAAGAGGCGGGCATTTTGGAGCTCTATTGAACTCCCACAGATAACGGAGGCGCAATTGACTCAGTTAAATGCACCAATTACGAGGGAAGAAGTGGACAGGACGATTATGACCTTAAATTTGGGTAAAGCGGCAGGCCCGGATGGGCTGCCCATTGAGTTCTATAGGATACTGAAAACAAGAGTAACACCAGTGCTCACTGACCTGTTTACCAATTATTTCACAGAAGAAAGCAGGCCGGCTACGTCTTTCACGGCCGCCCATATTACTCTTATCCCCAAAGCGGGCAAAGATGCCCTGCTTACTGAGTCTTATAGACCAATCTCACTACTGAACTCCGACTATAAGATCTTAACAAAACTACTAGCGGAGCGTCTTAAATTTGTGTTGCCAGACTTGATTCATGAAGACCAGACTGGTTTCATGATGGCAAGATCATCGGTAGTGAATGTACGCAGAATCCTGCAAGTTTTACATCATTTCTGGAATAGGAAAAATTCTAGAGAGGGGGATCAAATCCCAGAGGCCTTCCTGCTGTCATCAGACGCAGAGAAGGCCTTTGACAGGGTAGAATGGGGCCATTTATTCCACACACTGGCTAGATTTAACTTTTCTGGGCCCTTTACAGCATTTGTAGAAAATCTGTACTCCTCCCCCATAGCCAATATATGTTCTAACCATCTTTACTCATCAGATATCGTTTTGCAAAGGGGCACGAGGCAGGGATGCCCTCTGTCTCCCTTGCTGTTCAACCTGGCACTGGAACCGTTGGCAGTTAAACTGCGTCAAATATTCCCGGGGATTGACATAGCTGGGCACCCTCAACATCTCGCATTGTATGCGGATGATATGCTGCTATTTGTTCAAGAACCAAAAACCCATATACCATCAATTGTGCAAACATTGTCAGACTTTGGGGCGTTCGCGGGATATAAAGCCAACATGCAAAAGTCAGAAATTCTCTGGTTGCATAAGGGTGAGAACCAAGTCCATGACTACCCGTTCGCGGTAGCAAACCAAATGATCACTTATTTAGGAATCCAGATCCATGTGAACCCCAATAAACTGTATGCAATTAATTTGACTCCTTTATGTGCAAAACTGTGTGGGCAGATGAGAAGTTGGAAATCCCTTCCGATATCTTTGATGGGAAGGGTTAGCCTCTTGAAAATGGTTATTCTCCCACGGCTTTTATACCCTATGCTCATGTTACCGTTACTACTCTCTAAGGCGAATGTGAAAGAGTTGAACTCTGCAATGCGTTTCTTCTTGTGGCGAGGTGGTAGATCGCGTATTGCAGCAGATAAATTAACTCTGAACTACCTACATGGGGGTCTATCGCTGCCAGATTTCAAACTCTACAATTGGGCGGCCCTGATCCGCTTAGTTGTAGACTGGCAGGTGAGCTCGGCTCACTTTTATAGAGATAACCTGGAACGGGCGGCTTTGGGAGGTATAGCCTTGGCATACTTGCCACACATGCCAAAACCAAATATGGTTGGGACATTGGAGGGGAATTTTATATATCAAGACCCGCTAAGGGCCTGGCACCTAGCTCACAAATTTCTAGGCAAAATGAGCCTAGGCTCTGCCTTTTTACCACTAAGTGGTAACCCAGATTTTCCTGCAGGTATGGATACGAAACCGTTTCGCGCTTGGGAGGCGCTTGGGCTGAAAAATGTGGGATCACTGGTGGACCCACTACTGAAAACCATGAAATCTTTCGCGACACTACAGAGAGAATACAACTTGCCAAACAATCACTTTTATGCATACCTGCAGGCACGTCATTATGTGGACACTCTAACCAGAGATAGACCGGATTTTTGGGAAGGCTCACCATTCCGAGTATCACAAACTTTATTTAAGATGGGATGCTTTTCTTTATCAGGGATCTATCAAACTTTGATACAAAAAAGACTACAACTACTGCAACCAGAACTTTTAAAGGGCTGGCAGAGGGAGGGATTTCAAGAGATCACGTGGGAAGAGGCCCGGAGAGGACTGGAGAAAACTAGAAAAGCCACTCTGTCGGCAAACCTACGGGAGACACAAATTAGATTTCTGCATAGGGCATATATGACCCCTAAGTGCCTTGCCAAGTGGATACCTGACTGGCCGAACAGATGTACCAAGTGTTCAATGGAGTCGCCGGACCTATTGCACTGCATTTGGGGTTGCCCCAAGATTAGACAGTTTTGGGAAAAACTACAATATTGGGTTAGGAAAAAGCTGGGCATAAATATTGACTTTACACCTCAGATGATATTGTTTTTAGACTGGGAGCACCATCATAGGCAATTTGACTCTGAACTGACGCTACTGATATTACTAGCAAGAAAATGCATATTCAAGCATTGGACAGTTGCCCAGACCCCCTCAATAGCTTACTTTCGAAATATGCTGAGAACCCAACTATTTACCGAACAAGTAGATGTTAGAATAGACGTGGGAAGTAGGCTAAATCCATTTCTTCGGAAATGGCGTAGATTGATATTAACGTTCGAATTAGAAGTACAAAGACAAGTTCTAATCCCTTTCCGTAATACTGTAACATTTCTGGAAGACTCTCTGAGAGGGGAATGGAATCACTTAGATGCCTAAAGCTTAGACATTGAAGGTCGTCCCATCTGCTTGTCCCTTCCCTTGCTCTCTGTTTTCCCACCCTGCTTACCCCCCTTTTTTTTTTTTTTTTTTTTTTTCCCCGCACCGGACCATCGAGTGAGATACAAGGAATAGAACACCCTAGGCACTGTATACTTGTTGAATATAAGGGGGGGAGTAGTTTTCCTGGGTGGGGCACCTACGAAGCTCTTGCCTTGTAGGTCAGTTGGGTTCAAGATAATGGGGAGAGAAGTTTTAATCTCCACATGAGCGGGGGGGTATGGGAGGGAGGTGGGGTAGATGGGGGGGGAAAGGGAAGAAAAGAGAAAAGTTTGAGAGCTGTATCCATGTGAACCTTTTATCATGTTGACAGTTTGTTTGGACTATAATATGGAATTATTGTTTATAACCAAGATATGTTGAGTAAAAAGGGCCAGTAAGGTCCCACACTGTAAACATACTATTGCACTGTCTTATACTGTATAGAACACTCAACTGACTTTTATACTGTAACATGGAGATGTTTGTTTGTATTTGCATGTTTACCGCTCTCTCAATAAAAAAGATTTAAAAAAAAAAAAAAAAAAAATTCTGGGAGCCGTGACCAGACCAAATGGAAGGGCCACGAACTGGAAATGTTTGTCCAGAAAGGCAAATCTCAGGAATCTGTGATAGTCCCTGTGAATACAAAAATGAAGATATGCATCCTTTAGGTCTATGGTTGTCATGAACTGACCCTCTAGTACTAAAGGAAGAATGGTGCGTATAGTCTCCATCTTGAAGGATGGGACTTTGAGAAACTTGTTTAGACATTTCAATTCTAGAATAGGACGGAAAGTTCCCTCTTTTTTGGGAACCACAAATAGGTTGGAGTAGAACCCAAGACCCTGTTCCTGCACTGGAACTATCACTCCCAGGGAGGAATGATGTTGTATACATTTCAATACCACCTCTCTCTTTATCTGGTCTGCAGATAATGTTGAGAGAAGAAATCTGCCTCTGGGAGGATGTCTTGAATTCCATTTTGTAACCCTGGGATACTATGTCTACAGTCCAGGGATCTGAGACATCTCGTATCCAGACTTGAGAGAACTGAGAAAGTCTGCCCCCTACCTGATTCGATCCTGGATTGGGGGCAAACCCTTCATGCTGATTTGGAATCAGCTGCAGGTTTCTTTGATTGTTTCCCACTGGGAGTGTTATTTCTTCTACTGGCTGTGTTAATACAGCTTGGCCTCGTGGCCAAAAACTTTCAGGATGGGTGGGGATACCACAGGTTAAATAAAGTAATTCAAATGCCAATATAAGGTTAATGGAAATACTTGTAAATAATTTAATACACTCCAGCAGGTAAAGTGGATCATTGGGCACAAATTAAAGGGGAGACATTTTTTGAGTAAACTGTCCCTTTAAAAGAGCAGCTATCCTCAATAGGAATAGTGGTTCTCTTAGCCAAAGTAGAAATGGCCCCTTCAACTTTGGGTATAGTATACAAAGGGTCTTTAATGGAGTCCTAGACAGGAAACATTTTCTTAAAAATGGGAGACGGGAAAAAAGACACCCCAGGTTTCTCCCATTCCTGTGAGATAATCTCCCTAGCACAGCCCGGCACAGGAAAAACCTCCAAAGTGGAAGGTTCATCAAAGAAACTATTAAGTTTACTGAATTTCTTAGGAGTGACAAAGACAGGGGTATCGGAGTCATCTAAAGTGGCTAAAACCTCCTTTAACAATACACGAAGGTGTTCAAGCTTAAATCTGAAGGATACCACCTCAGTCTCAGAAGTATATATACTGTCCGAATCTGAGATTTCACCCTCAGAAAGTCCTTATGTATCTTCCTCATCAGACTTATGAGAAAGGGCAACTTGGGAAGCAGAACTGAGGACAGGCACCTTACTTTCTGAATTTCTAGATTTCCTCTTGCATTTTCCCTGTAATCTGGGAATGGCAGCTAATGCCCCAGATACCACTGAAGATAACTGGGCAGCAATTTCTGCTTAGGAGATGCAATTTGTGCATGAATTAATGAGAGCAGGCTCTTGCTCCATATCAGACATGTTGTGAAACAGTAAATAAACTTGTACAGGTAAAATTCAAACGGCTAGATTACGAGTTTTGCGTTAGAGGCTGTGCGTTGCTAACGAGCAGTTTTGCCTCACCACTCACTTACCTGCAGCGTTGGTATTACGAGTTTTCAGAAACTCGTCGTTATAAGGCAAGAAGTGAGCGTTAAGCAAAATTTTGCTACAAATATCACTCCAATACCAGCGCTCCTTAAGTCAGCGGTGAGCTGGTGTAACGTGCTCGTGCATGATTTCCCCATAGGAATCAACAGGGATAGCCGGCTGAAAAAAAGTCTAACACCTGCAAAAAAGCAGCGTAAAACTCCTTAACGCAGCCCCATTGATCCCTATAGGGAAATACATTTTATGTCTACACCTAACACACTAACATGAACCCCGAGTCTAAACACCCCAAATCTTTCACTCATAACCCCTAATCTGCTGCCCCTGACATCGCCGACACCTACATTATAATTATTAACCCATAATCTGCCGCTCCGGACACCGCCGCCACCTACATTATACTTATGAACCCCTAATCTGCTGCCCCCAACATCGCCGAACCCTACATTATATTTATTAACCCCTACTCTGCTGCCCCCAATGTTGCCGCCACCTACCTACACTTATTAACCCCTAATCTGCCGCCCCCAACATCGCCGCCACTATAAAAAACATATAAACCCCTAAAACGCCACACTCCCGCCTCACAAACATTAGTTAAATATTATTAACCCCTAATCTGCCGGCCCTAACATTTCCGCCACCTACCTACATTTATTAACACCTAATCTGCCGCCCCCCAACGTCGCCGCCACTATATTAAAGTTATTAACCCCTAAACCTAAGTCTAACCCTAAACCTAACACCCCCTAACTTAAATATAATTAAAAGAAATCGAAAAAAATATTCCTATCATTAACTAAATTATTCCTATTTAAAACTAAATACTTACCTATAAAATAAACCCTAATCTAGCTACAATATAACTAATAGTTACATTGTAGCTAGCTTAGGGTTTATTTTTATTTCACGGCAAGTTTGTATTTATTTTAACTAGGTAGAATAGTTATTAAATAGTTATTAACTATTTAATAACTACCTAGCTAAAAACAAAATTTATGCTTACCTGATAAATTTATTTCTCTTGTGGTGTATCCAGTCCACGGATCATCCATTACTTGTGGGATATTCTCCTTCCCAACAGGAAGCTGCAAGAGGATCACCCACAGCAGAGCTGTCTATATAGCTCCTCCTCTAACTGCCACTACCAGTCATTCGACCGAAGACAAGCAAGAGAAAGGAGAAACCATAGGGTGCAGTGGTGACTGTAGTTTAAAAATAAAACACACCTGCCTTAAAATGACAGGGCGGGCCGTGGACTGGATACACCACAAGAGAAATAAATTTATCAGGTAAGCATAAATTTTGTTTTCTCTTGTAAGGTGTATCCAGTCCACGGATCATCCATTACTTGTGGGATACCAATACCAAAGCTATAGGACACGGATGAAGGGAGGGACAAGGCAGGTGCTTAAACGGAAGGCACCACTGTCTGCAAAACCTTTCTCCCAAAAATAGCCTCCGAAGAATCAAAAGTATCAAATTTATAGAATTTTGAAAAAGTATGAAGCGAAGACCAATTCGCCGCCTTACAAATCTGTTCAACAGAAGCCTCATTCTTAAAAGCCCATGTGGAAGCTACCGCTCTAGTAGAATGAGCTGTAATCCTTTCAGGAGGCTGCTGGCCAGCAGTCTCATAAGCTAAGCGTATTATACTCCTTAGCCAAAAAGAAAGAGAAGTTGCCGAAGCCTTTTGGCCTCTCCCCTGTCCAGAGTAGACAACAAACAATGCAGATGTTTGACGAAAATCTTTAGTAGCTTGTAAATAAAACTTTAAAGCACGAACCACGTCAAGATTGTGTAAAAGACGTTCCTTCTTTGAAGAAGGATTAGGACACAGTGACGGTACAACAATCTCCTGATTGATATTTTTATTAGATACCACCTTAGGTAGAAAACCAGGTTTGGTACGTAACACTACCTTATCGGAATGAAAAATGAGATAAGGAGAATCACATTGTAAAGCAGATAACTCCAAAACTCTTTGATCCGAGGAGATAGCTACTAAAAACAAAACTTTCCAAGATAAGAGCTTAATATCTATGGAATGCAAAGGTTGAAACGGAACCCCTTGAAGAACCTTAAGAACTAAATTTAAACTCCAAGGCGGAGCAACAGGTTTAAACACAGGCTTAATTCTGACTAAAGCCTGACAAAACGCCTGCACGTCTGGAACCTCAGCCAGACGTTTGTGCAAAAGAATAGACAGAGCAGAAATCTGTCCCTTTAAGGAACTTGCTGACAAACCCTTCTCCAATCCATCTTGGAGAAAAGATAATATCCTAGGAATCCTGACCTTACTCCATGAGTAACCCTTGGATTCACACCAATGAAGATATTTACACCATATCTTATGATAGATTTTCCTGGTGACAGGCTTTCGCGCCTGTATTAAGGTATCAATGACCGACTTGGAGAAACCACGCTTTGATAAAATCAAGCGTTCAATCTCCAAGCAGTCAGCCGCAGAGAAATTAGATTTGGATGGTTGAAAGGACCCTGAAGTAGAAGGTCCAGCCTCAGAGGCAGAGTCCATGGTGGAAAGGATGACATGTCCACCAGATCTGCATACCAAGTCCTGCATGGCCACGCAGGTGCTATCAAAATCTCCTGCTTGACCTTGGCAATCACACGAGGGAGCAGAGGAAACGGTGGAAACACATAAGCCAGGTTGATGGACCAAGGTGCTGCTAGAGCATCTATCAGCGCTGCTTTGGGATCCCTGGACCTGGATACTTTACAAGGAAGCTTGGCGTTCTGGCGAGACGCCATGAGATCCAGTTCTGGTTTGCCTCAACGTTGAATGAACTGTGCAAACTCCTCCAGATGGAGCTCCCAGTCCCCCGGATGAAAAGTCTGTCGACTTAGAAAATCCGCCTCCCAGTTCTCTACTCCTGGGATATGGATAGCTGATAGGTGGCAAGAGTGAATCTCTGCCCAACGAATTATCTTTGAAATCTCCAACATCGCTAGGGAACTCCTTGTTCCCCCTTGATGGTTGATGTAAGCTACAGTCGTGATGTTGTCCGACTGAAATCTGATGAACCTCACTGCCGCTAGCTGAGGCCAAGCCTGAAGAGCATTGAATATCACTCTTAGTTCCAGAATGTTTATCGGAAGGAGAGCCTCCTCCTGAGTCCATGACCCCTGAGCCTTCAGAGAGTTCCAGACTGCCCCCAGCCCAGAAGGCTGGCATCTGTTGTTACTATTGTCCTATCTGGCCTGCGGAAGGTCATACCTTTGGACAGATGGACTCGAGATAGCCACCAGAGAAGAGAATCCCTGGTCTCTTGATCCAGATTTGGTAGAGGGGACAAATCTGTGTAATCCCCATTCCACTGACTGAGCATGCAGAGTTGCAGCGTTCTGAGATGTAGGCGGGCAAACGGCACTATGTCCATTGCCGATACCATTAAGCCGATTACTTCCATACACTGAGCCACCGAAGGGCGAGAAGTAGAATAAAGAACACGGCAGGAATTTAGAAGTTTTGACAACCTGGCCTCTGTCAGGTAAATCCTCATTTCTACAGAATCTATCAGAGTTCCCAGGAAGGAAACTCTTGTGAGAGGGGATAGAGAACTCTTCTTTTCGTTCACTTTCCACCCATGAGACCTCAGGAATGCCAGAACAATGTCCGTATGGGACTTGGCAATTTGGAAATTCGACGCCTGTATCAGAATGTCGTCTAAGTAAGGGGCTACTGCTTTGCCCCGTGGCCTTAGGACCACCAGAAGTGACCCCAGAACCTTCGTAAAGATTCTTGGTGCCGTAGCTAACCCAAAGGGAAGAGCCACAAACTGGTAATGCCTGTCTAGGAAGGCGAACCTGAGAAACCGATGATGATCTTTGTGTATCGGAATGTGAAGATAAGCATCCTTTAAGTCCACGGTAGTCATGTATTGACCCTCCTGGATCATAGGTAGGATGGTTCGAATAGTCTCCATCTTGAAAGATGGGACCCTGATAAATTTGTCTAGGATCTTGAGATCTAAGATTGGTCTGAAGGTTCCCTCTTTCTTGGGAACCACAAATAGATTTGAATAGAATCCTTGCCCCTGTTCCTCCTTTGGGACTGGGTGGATCACTCCCATAACTAGGAGGTCTTGAACACAATGTAAGAATGCCTCTCTCTTTATCTGGTCTGCAGATAATTGTGAAAGGTGAAATCTTCCTTTTGGGGAAGAAGCTTTGAAGTCCAGAAGATATCCCTGGGACACAATTTCCAACGCCCAGGGATCCTGGACGTCTCTTGCCCAAGCCTGGGCGAAGAGAGAAAGTCAGCCCCCTACTAGATCCATTACTGGATCGGGGCCAATCTTTCATGCTGTCTTAGAGGCAGCAGCAGGCTTCTTGGCCTGTTTACCTTTGTTCCAAGCCTGGTTAGGTCTCCAGACAGGCTTGGACTGGGCAAAATTTCCCTCTTGTTTTGTATTAGAGGAAGATGATGCCGCGCTCGTCTTAAAGTTTCAAAAGGCAGGAAAATTAGTTTGTTTGGTCCTTAATTTGTTAGACCTATCCTGAGGAAGGGCACAACCTTTTCCTCCAGTAATATCAGAAATGATCTCCTTCAGTCCAGGCCCGAATAGGGTCTGCCCCTTGAAGGGAATATTGAGAAGCTTAGACTTTGAAGTAACGTCAGCTGACCAGGATTTAAGCCATAGCGCCCTATGCGCCTGAATAGCAAAACCTGAGCTCTTAGCCGTTAGTTTAGTTAAATAAACAACAGCATCAGAAACAAATGAATTGGCTAGCTTAAGCGCTTTAAGCTTCTCAAGTATATCATCCAATGGAGTTTCTACCTGTAAAGCCTCTTCCAGAGACTCAAACCAGAAGGCCGCAGCAGCAGTGACTGGGGCAATGCATGCAAGAGGCTGGAGAATAAAACCTTGTTGAATAAACATTTTCTTAATTTAACCCTCTAACTGTTTATCCATTGGATCTAGGAAAGCACAACTGTCCTCGACGGGGATAGTTGTACGCTTAGCTAGGGTAGAAACTGCTCCCTCCACCTTAAGGACCGTTTGCCATAAGTCCCGTGTAGCAGCATCTATTGGAAACATTTTCTTAAAAATAGGAGGGGGAGAGAACGGTGCACCTGGTCTATCCCATTCCTTAGTAATAATTTCTGAAAACCTTTTAGGTATTGGAAAAACATCAGTGTAAACAGGCACTGCATAGTACTTATCCAATCTACACAATTTCTCTGGCACTATAATGGTGTCACAGTCATCCAGAGTAGCTAAAACCTCCCTGAGCAACACGCGGAGGTGTTCAAGCTTAAATTTAAATGTTGACATATCAGAATCAGGTTGAAGCATCTTCCCTGAGTCAGAAAAATCACCCACAGAAAGAAGCTCTCCTGCCTAAGCTTCTGCATATTGTGAGGGGATATCAGACATAGCTACTAAAGCGTCAGAGTGCTCTGTATTTTTTCTAGCCCCAGAGCTGTCTCGCTTTCCCTGTAGCCCTGGTAGCTTGGACAATACCGCTGTAAGGGTATGATCCATAACTGCCGCCATGTCTTGTAAAGTAAACGCCATGGGCGCGCTAGATGTACTTGACGCCTCTTGAGTGGGAGTCCCTTGAGCGGGAGTCAAAGGTTCTGACACGTGGGGCGAGTTAGTCGGCATAACTTCCCCCTTGTCAGTTTCCTCTGGTGATAAATCTTTTAAAGACAAAATATGATCTTTATAACTTAAAGTAAAATCAGTACATTTGGTACACATTCTAAGAGGGGGTTCCACCATGGCTTCTAAACATAATGAACAAGGAGTTTCCTCTATGTCAGACATGTTTAAACAGACTAGCAATGAGACCAGCAAGCTTGGAAAACACTTTGATAAATGTAAACAAGCAAAAAATAAAAACGGTACTGTGCCTTTAAGAGAAACAAATTTTGTCAGAAATTGAAAAACAGTGATAAAAAGCAGTAAATCTTACGAATTTTTTACTGTGTGTATAATAGACTAACAGAGCATTGCACCCACTTGCAAATGGATGATTAACCCCTTAGTTTCAAAACCGGATCAAAAAAACAATATAAACGTTTTTCAACAGTCAAAACAAACTGCCACAGCTCTGCTGTGGCCCTACCTGCCCATTTAACGACTTTGAAAGGCACAAAAACCCCTTTAGAGAGGTCCTAAGTGTTCAGGGAACTCCTTTAGGGAAACTGGATGTCTCAAGCTGCAAAATCTAATGCGCATTTAGGCGCGAAAATAGGCCCCTCCCAACCTGTATTCACAGTGAGAGGGCCTAACAAAACTATCCCTAGGCAAAATCTAGCCAGCCATGTGGAAAAAACTGGGCCCCAATAAAGTTTTATCACCAATAAGTATAAAAAAAACGTTTAAACACTTCCAGCAAACGTTTTATTTTTCAGTAATGTGAGAAAGTAATAAGAATATTACCTTTTACAGCAAGCATGATACTAGTCATTATTAAATCACTGTAATCAGGCTTACCTTAAATAAATCCGGTATTAACAGCATTTTCTAGCATATTCATTTCTCTAGAAAAATTTAATCTGCACATACCTCATAGCAGGAGACCCTGCACACCATTCCCCCAGCTTAAGTTACCTCTCTCTTCAGTTATGTGTGAGAACAGCAATGGATCTTAGTTACAACCTGCTAAGATCATCAAAGACCACAGGCAGACTCTTCTTTTACTTTCTGCCTGAGGCTAAAATAGTACCATTTGAAAATAACAAACTTTTGATTGAAGATAAACTAAATAAAAACACCACATCTCTCTAGCTACTTCCTTTCTTGTCGAGAGCTGCAAGAGAATGACTGGTAGTGGCAGTTAGAGGAGGAGCTATATAGACAGCTCTGCTGTGGGTGATCCTCTTGCAGCTTCCTGTTGGGAAGGAGAATATCCCACAAGTAATGGATGATCCGTGAACTGGATACACCTTACAAGAGAAATAAATACAAAAGTACCTGTAAATTAAAAACTAACCTAAGTTACAATTACACCTAACACTACACTATAATTAAATTAATTCCCTAAATTAAATACAATTAAATAAAATTAGCTAAAGTACAAAAAAAACAAACACTAAATTACAGAAAAAAATAAACAAATTACAAGATTTTTAAACTATTTACACATAATCTAACCCCCCTAACAAAATAAAAAAGCCCCCCCAAAATAAAAAAAGCCCTACCCTACACTAAATTACAACAAGACTTTTTTGTCTCTCTTTGTTTCTAGACTTCACAGACTTCTGAAGCAATATTGTACCAATTCCTGGGAAAATTGCAAACAAATTCTCCCATGACTGTTTTGTATATCGCATATATATTTATGTGGATATTTGTGTATGTTTGTATATGTTTCTTAGGCAATTTATAATTACCTTAGCAAATATTTTTTAATTCGTGTTTATGTTATCTAGGATTTGTTTGTTTGATTGTGTATCAAAGCTTTGAATTATTTTTTATCTATCTGTGTCTGAATTTTAACGTAAGTATTTAAGAGTAATAAATCTATCACTTATATATATTTTTTATACATATCGTATATAAGCCTTTTTTGTGATACTGCACTGTTAGTGACATATTAGTACTGGTCAGCAGATTCATAATAAGGGTAATTCCTATATATGCACCAGCGCTTCCTTTTGGTATTGTTAAAATAGTTTAACATCTGTAGCCACCTGGGAATTAGAGATACAGTATACAAGATACACAGTTTTGGAAAGTACACCCCTTGAGGCATCAAATGAGGGGCTGCATGTATTACTAGCACAAATTTGGAGTGTGTAAGACATAAATGAACATATCACTTTGCTTAGAAAAAAGTTGCCTAGATTACAAGTTTTGTTGGTAATGCTGTGCGGTGCTAACAAGCAGTTTTCCCTCACCGCTCACCTACAGACAACGCTGGTATTATGAGCTTTTACAAAACCGGTGTTAGCCGCAAAAAAAGTGAGCGCAGAGCAAAATTTAGCTCCACATCTCATCTCAATACCAGTGCTGCTTACGGTAGCGGTGAGCTGGCAAAACGTGCTTGTGCATGATTTCCCCATAGGAATCAATGGGGGAGAGCCGGCTGAAAAAAAACCTAACACCTGCAAAAAAGTAGCGTAAAGCTCCTAACGCAGCCCCATTGATTCCTATGGGGAAATACTTTTTATGTCTACACCCTAACATGAACCCTGAGTCTAAACACCCCTAATCTTACACTTATTAACCCCTAATCTGCCACCCTGACATTGCCACAACCTACATTATAATATTAACCCCTAATCTGCCGCTCCGGACACCGCTTCCACCTTCATTATACTTATGAACCCCTAATCTGCCGCCCCCAACATCGCTGAAACCTACATTATATTTATCAACCCCTACTCTGCCGCCCCCAATTCTCGCTGCCACCTACCTACACTTATTAACCCCTAATCTGCCACCCCCAACGTCGCCGCCACTATATTAAAGCTATTAACCCCTAAATCTAAGTCTAACCCTAACCCTAACACCTCCTAACATAAATATAATTTAAATAAATCTAAATAAAATAACTATCATTAACTATATTATTCCTATTTAAAACTAAATACTTACCTATAAAATAAACTCTAAGGCCTAGATTTGGAGTTTGGCGTTAGCCGTGAAAACCAGCGTTAGAGGCTCCTAACGCTGGTTTTAGGCTACCGCCGGTATTTGGAGTCAGTGATTAAAGGGTCTAACGCTCACTTTTCAGCCGCGACTTTTCCATACCGCAGATCCCCTTACGTCAATTGCGTATCCTATCTTTTCAATGGGATCTTTCTAACGCTGGTATTTAGAGTCGTTTCTGAAGTGAGCGTTAGAGCTCTAACGACAAAACTCCAGCCGCCGGAAAATAGCAGGAGTTAAGAGCTTTCTGGGCTAACGCCGGTTCATAAAGCTCTTAACTACTGTACCCTAAAGTACACTAACACCCATAAACTACCTATGTACCCCTAAACCGAGGTCCCCCCACATCGCCACCACTCGATTTAAATTTTTTAACCCCTAATCTGCCGACCGCCACCTACGTTATACTTATGTACCCCTAATCTGCTGCCCCTAACCCCGCCGACCCCTGTATTACATTTATTAACCCCTAACCTGCCCCCCAAAACGTCGCCGCCAGCTACTTACAATAATTAACCCCTAATCTCCCGACCGCAAAGTGCCGCCACCTACGTTATCCTTATGTACCCCTAATCTGCTGCCCCTAACACCGCCGACCCCTATATTATATTTATTAACCCCTAATCTGCCCCCCTCAACGTCACCGACACCTGCCTACACTTATTAACCCCTAATCTGCCGAGCGGACCTGAGCGCTACTATAATAAAGTTATTAACCCCTAATCCGCCTCACTAACCCTATCATAAATAGTATTAACCCCTAATCTGCCCTCCCTAACATCGCCGACACCTACCTTCAATTATTAACCCCTAATCTGACGACCGGAGCTCATCGCTACTATAATAAATGGATTAACCCCTAAAGCTAAGTCTAACCCTAACACTAACACCCCCCTAACTTAAATATAATTTACATCTAACGAAATTAATTAACTCTTATTAAATAACTTATTCCTATTTAAAGCTAAATACTTACCTGTAAAATAAATCCTAATATAGCTACAATATAAATTATAATTATATTATAGCTATTTTAGGATTAATATTTATTTTACAGGCAACTTTGTAATTATTTTAACCAGGTACAATAGCTATTAAATAGTTAAGAACTATTTAATAGTTACCTAGTTAAAATAATAACAAATTTACCTGTAAAATAAATCCTAACCTAAGATATAATTAAACCTAACACTACCCTATCAATAAATTAATTAAATAAACTCCCTACAATTACCTACAATTAACCTAACACTACACTATCAATAAATTAATTAAACACAATTCCTACAAATAAATACAATTAAATAAACTAGCTAAAATACAAAAATATTGGAACAGCCAATAGAATGCGAGCTCAATCTGATTGGCTGATTGGATCAGCCAATCGGATTGAACTTGATTCTGATTGGCTGATTCCATCAGCCAATCAGAATATTCCTACCTTAATTCCGATTGGCTGATAGAATCCTATCAGCCAATCGGAATTCAAGGGACGCCATCTTGGATGACGTCCCTTAAAGTAACCGTCATTCGTCGGGAGACAACGGAAGAAGAGGATGGATCCGCGTCGCCTGCTTCAAGATGGACCCGCTCCGCACCGGATGCAAGAAGATCGAAGATGCCGCTTGGAGAAGATGTTTGCCGGTCCGGATGTCCTCTTCTTGCCGGATAGGAGGAAGACTTTGGAGCCTCTTCTGGACCTCTTCAGCCACCGGATGATGGATCGCCAACCCCCGCTTGGGTTGGATGAAGATGTTGGAGCCAGGACGGATCGGTGATACCTGGATGGTGAAGACAAGGTAGGAAGATCTTCAGGGGCTTAGTTTTAGGTTTATTTAAGGGGGGTTTGGGTTAGATTAGGGGTATGTGGGTGGTGGGTTGTAATGTTGAGGGGGGTATTGTATGTGTTTTTTTTACAGGCAAAAGAGCTGAAATTCTTGGGGCATGCCCCGCAAAGGGCCTTGTTCAGGGCTGGTAAGGTAAAAGAGCTTTTAACTTTTTTAATTTAGAATAGGGTAGGTAATTTTTTTTTGGGGGGTCTTTGTTATTTTATTAGGGGGCTTAGAGTAGGTGTAATTAGTTTAAAATTGTTGTAATAATTTTCTGATGTTTGTAAATATTTTTTTATTTTTTGTAACTTAGTTCTTTTTTATTTTTTGTACTTTAGCTAGTTTATTTAATTGTATTTATTTGTAGGAATTGTGTTTAATTAATTTATTGATAGTGTAGTGTTAGGTTAATTGTAGGTAATTGTAGGTAGTTTATTTAATTAATTTATTGATAGGGTAGTGTTAGGTTTAATTATATCTTAGGTTAGGATTTATTTTACAGGTAAATTTGTTATTATTTTAACTAGGTAACTATTAAATAGTTCTTAACTATTTAATAGCTATTGTACCTGGTTAAAATAATTACAAAGTTGCCTGTAAAATAAATATAAATCCTAAAATAGCTACAATATAATTATTCGTTATATTGTAGCTATATTAGGATTTATTTTACAGGTAAGTATTTAGCTTTAAATAGGAATAAGTTATTTAATAAGAGTTAATTAATTTCGTTAGATGTAAATTATATTTAAGTTAGGGGGGTGTTAGTGTTAGGGTTAGACTTAGCTTTAGGGGTTAATCCATTTATTATAGTAGCGATGAGCTCCGGTCGTCAGATTAGGGGTTAATAATTGAAGTTAGGTGTCGGCGATGTTAGGGAGGGCAGATTAGGGGTTAATACTATTTATGATAGGGTTAGTGAGGCGGGTTAGGGGTTAATAACTTTATTATAGTAGCGGTGCGGTCCGCTCGGCAGATTAGGGGTTAATAAGTGTAGGCAGGTGTCGGCGACGTTGTGGGGGGCAGATTAGGGGTTAATAAATATAATATAGGGGTCGGCGATGTTAGGGCAGCAGATTAGGGGTACATAGGGATAACGTAGGTTGCGGCGGTTTACGGAGCGGCAGATTAGGGGTTAAAAAAAATATGCAGGGGTCAGCGATAGCGGGAGCGGCAGATTAGGGGTTAATAAGTGTAAGGTTAGGGGTGTTTAGACTCGGGGTACATGTTAGAGTGTTAGGTGCAGACGTAGGAAGTGTTTCCCCATAGGAAACAATGGGGCTGCGTTAGGAGCTGAACGCTGCTTTTTTGCATGTGTTAGGTTTTTTTTCATCTCAAACAGCCCCATTGTTTCCTATGGGGATATCGTGCACGAGCACGTTTTTGAGGCTGGCCGCGTCCGTAAGCAACTCTGGTATCGAGAGTTGCATTTGCGGTAAAAATGCTCTACGCTCCTTTTTTGGAGCCTAACGCAGCATTTGTTTGAACTCTCGATACCAGAGTTAAATTTATGGTGCGGCCAGAAAAAAGCCCGCGGAGCGTTAACAGCCCATCTACCGCCAAACTCCAAATCTAGGCCTAAAATAGCTACAATATAACTAATAGTTACATTGTATCTAGCTTAGGATTTATTTTTATTTTACAGGCAACTTTGTATTTATTTTAACTAGGTAGAATAGTTATTAAATAGTTATTAACTATTTAATAGCTACCTAGTTAAAATAAAGACAAATTTACCTGTAAAATAAAACCTAATCTATGTTACAATTACACCTAACACTACACTATAATTAAATTAATTCCCTAAACTAATTACAATTAAATACAATTATCTAAAGTACGAAAAATGAACAAACACTAAATTACAGAAATTAATAAAATAATTACAAGTTTTTTAAACTAATTATACCTAATCTAATCCCCCTAATAAAATAAAAAAGCCCCCCAAAATAATAAAAAGCCCTACCCTATACTAAATTAAAAATAGCCCTTAAAAGGGCCTTTTGCGGGGCATTGCCCCAAAGTAATCAGCTCTTTTACCTGTAAAAAATGTACAACACCCCCCCAACATTAAAACCCACCACCCACATACCCAACCCTACTCTAAAACCCACCCAATACCCCCTTAATAAAACCTTACACTAACTCCTTGAAGATCACCCTACCTTGAGAAGTCTTCACCCAGCCGGGCCGAAGTGCTCAACGAAGCCGGGCGAAGTGGTTCTCCAGACGGGCAGAAGTCTTCATCCAAGTTGGAAAGAAGAGATCCTCCAGACAGGCAGAAGTCTTCATCCAGGCCGCATCTTCTATCTTCATCCATCCGGCGCGGAGCGGCTCCATCTTCAAGACATCCGACACGGAGCATCCTCTTCAATGAAGTCCCTTGAATTCCGAATGGCTGATAGAATTCTATCAGCCAATCAGAATTAAGGTAGAAAAAATCATATTGGCTGATGCAATCAGCCAATAGGATTGAGCTCACATTCTATTGGCTGATCCAATCAGCCAATAGAATGCCAGCTCAATCCTATTGGCTATTTTGGGGGGCTTTTTTATTTTATTAGGGGGATTAGATTAGGTGTGATTAGTTTAAAAAAACTTGTAATTTTTTTAATTATTTTCTGTAATTTAGTGTTTGTTTTTTTTACGTACTTTAGATCATTTTTTTAAATTGTATTTAATTGTATTTAGTTTAGGTAATTAATTTAATTATAGTGTAGTGTTAGGTGTAATTGTAACTTAGGATAGGATTTATTTTACAGGTAAATTTGAATTTATTTTAACTAGGTAGCTATTAAATAGTTAATAACTATTTAATAACTATTGTACCTAGTTAAAATAAATACAAAGTTGCCTGTAAAATAAAAATAAACCCTAAGCTAGATACAATGTAACTTTAAGTTATATTGTAGCTAGTTTATGGTTTATTTTATAGGTAAGTATTTAGTTTTAAATAGGAATAATTTAGTGAATTGTAGTAATTTTATTTAGATTTATTTTAATTATATTTAAGTTAGGGGGTGTTAGGGTTAGACTTAGATTTAGGGGTTAATACATTTAATATATTTGCGGCGACATTGGGGGCGGCAGATTAGGGGTTAATAAATGTAGGTAGGTGTCGGCGATGTTAGGGACGGCAGATTAGGGGTTAATAAAATTTAACTAGTGTTTGTGATGCGGGACTGCGGCGGTTTAGGGGTTAATATATTTTTTATAGTGGCGGTGATGTCCGGTTCGGCAGATTAGGGGTTAAAAATATTTTTTTAGTGTTTGCGATGTGGGGGGGGGGGGGCGGGGTTTAGGAGTTAATAGGTAGTTTATGGGTGTTAGTGTACTTTTTAGCACTTTAGTTAAGAGTTTTATACTACGGCTTTAGCCCATAAAACTCTTAACTACTGACTTTTAAATGCAGTATCAGTCTTGACAGGAGAGGGTTTACCGCTCACTTTTTGGAAGACTCGTAATACCGGAGTTATGCAAGTCCAATTGAAAATATAGGATACGCAACAAGTGGATTTGCGGTATTTTCGAGTCTGACCAAAAAAGTGAGCGGTGAGTCTGTCATTTCAAGACTCGTAATACCAGCGGGCGTTAAAAAGCAGAGTTGGGACCTCTCAACGCTGCTTTTTAAGCCAAGACTCGTAATCTAGGTGTATATTTTTTTCCTTGAAAATCTTATTTAAAAATTGTCTTTAAACATTTAGGGGTGATGTCTACAATTAGACAGCTGTAGCCACCTGGGAATTTAAGATACAGTATACAAGGTACACAGTTTTGGAAAGTACACCCCTTGGCAAAATGAGGGGCTGCATGTATTGCTAGCACAAATTTGGAGTGCGTAAGATAAAAATGAACATGTTGCTTTATTTATTTTTATTTTTAAAAACTTGTTTGAAGTGAATTATTTAGTATATGTATTATACAGCAACAAAGGAAATGGAGATTATCTATTTGTGAGTAAGACTACCTAAAACATGATATCTCATGAGTAATAAATTTGTGGATAACAAGACTGTATAAAAGTTTTTTTAAATTGAAGAACTGAAAGTTTTCTACTAAAATACCGGTAATCTGACTTCCCCATTGGATAATATCTGACACGTGATTGATACACGTCACAAGCTGAGATCAGTGTCAGCAGAGAGGACGCCGAACTGGACGTGAATTCAACACACGGAGGAGAAGATCAGAGAAAGCAGTAAAGTGTAATAGCTTTCAGGTTCCGGTGAATACGATTCCCTTTGGGACATATAGAAACATAGGACTACAGGGAGTGCAGAATTATTAGGCAAGTTGTATTTTTGAGGATTAATTTTATTATTGAACAATAACCATGTTCTCAATTAACCCAAAAAACTCATTAATATCAAAGCTGAATAGTTTTGGAAGTAGTTTTTAATTGTTTTTAGTTATAGCTATTTTAGGGGGATATCTGTGTGTGCAGGTGACTATTACTGTGCATAATTATTAGGCAACTTAACAAAAAACAAATATATACCCATTTCAATTATTTATTTTTACCAGTGAAACCAATATAACATCTCAACATTCACAAATATACATTTCTGACATTCAAAAACAAAACAAAAACAAATCAGTGACCAATATAGCCACCTTTCTTTGCAAGGACACTCAAAAGCCTGCCATCCATGGATTCTGTCAGTGTTTTGATCTGCTCACCATCAACATTGCGTGCAGCAGCAACCACAGCCTCCCAGACACTGTTCAGAGAGGTGTACTGTTTTCCCTCCTTGTAAATCTCACATTTGATGATGGACCACAGGTTCTCAATGGGGTTCAGATCAGGTGAACAAGGAGGCCATGTCATTAGATTTTCTTCTTTTATACCCTTTCTTGCCAGCCACACTGTGGAGTACTTGGACGCGTGTGATGGAGCATTGTCCTGCATGAAAATCATGTTTTTCTTGAAGGATGCAGACTTCTTCCTGTACCACTGCTTGAAGAAGGTGTCTTCCAGAAACTGGCAGTAGGACTGGGAGTTGAGCTTGACTCCATCCTCAACCCGAAAAGGCCCCACAAGCTCATCTTTGATGATACCAGCCCAAACCAGTACTCCACCTCCACCTTGCTGGCGTCTGAGTCGGACTGGAGCTCTCTTCCCTTTACCAATCCAGCCACGGGCCCATCCCTCTGGCCCATCAAGACTCACTCTCATTTCATCAGTCCATAAAACCTTAGAAAAATCAGTCTTGAGATATTTCTTGGCCCAGTCTTGAGGTTTCAGCTTGTGTGTCTTGTTCAGTGGTGGTCGTCTTTCAGCCTTTCTTACCTTGGTGGCAAGTGGCATCTTGGCAGCTGCACGCTTGACTTTTCTCAGTTCATGGGCAGTTATTTTGCGCCTTGGTTTTTTCACACGCTTCTTGCGACCCTGTTGACTATTTTGAATGAAACGCTTGATTGTTTGATGATCACGCTTCAGAAGCTTTGCAATTTTAAGAGTGCTGCATCCCTCTGCAAGATATCTCACTATTTTTTACTTTTCTGAGCCTGTCAAGTCCTTCTTTTGACCCATTTTGCCAAAGGAAAGGAAGTTGCCTAATAATTATGCACACCTGATATAGAGTGTTGATGTCATTAGACCACACCCCTTCTCATTACAGAGATGCACATCACCTAATATGCTTAATTGGTAGTAGGCTTTCAAGCCTATACAGCTTGGAGTAAGACAACACGCATAAAGAGGATGATGTGGTCAAAATACTCATTTGCCTAATAATTCTGCACTCCCTGTATAAGGAGTTTCTGGCGATACGTTAAGAACTTTGATTTTACAAGCCAAAGAAGTGATCAATTATCAACACCTATTACCTAGCCTAATTCAGACGGGTGAACTTTGTAGACATATGCTTACTAAATAAGGGGAAGTCTCGTATTAGTAATCTATGGTTTAACCCTACTAGGATTGTTATTGTTATATAATTGCAGTTTCGGTATAAACTGAAACAAGGTCTATACACAACATACTTATGTTTTTTAAGCAAACCACCGGTGGATTATATTTGATGCTTTTATTTGTATAATATATTTGATGATTACATTTGATGCTTTTACATGTGTAACTTCTTTCTATGTGATTTTAACCTTATGTGAATTTATAATCTCTTAGTTGGTACAATAAATATATATTTTGCAAAACCTTTATTTGTTCTCACCTTAGTTATAGTAAGTTTATAGCGCATTCTATGTTTGTTTGCTAGTTTTGAATTGTGTAATATAGGGATATATCACATCAGAGAGCTGTTCTACTATTATTAGAGGGTATATTTTACTGTTTTTAAAATTAAGAAAATGTTTAGGAAGCCTGATGGGAAGTGTTGGAGAGGCTGCTGTGAGAAAGGTTTGTACCTCCACATTTGGTGGGAGTGCAAATTAATGGAAACCTTCTGACAGGAAGTTCTCGATAAAGTTGACTAAAAATAAAAAATAACCCTTACCAGATCACAAGAACTCTTACTTTTTCACAATATACCCATTCTGAACAATAACCAAAGAAACATTTAGGGCTAGATTACAAGTGGAGAGCTAAATTATCATTACAAGTGGCTGGTTATTGCTACCGCAAGCTTATAAAAACTAACCAGAAATCAACATCCTTGTATGGATTATGGATTGTGTTATGCCATGCTTTGGATTCAATCATGGACTGTGTATTTCATTGCTCAAATATCAACCTCCTTGTATGGAGCAAGGACTGTTTAATGGCATATGTGTGCCACAACCATGGACTGTTGATCTTTAATTGCTCCTTGTATGACTTATGGACTATGTTATGCCATACTTGGGATTCACATATGGACTGTGTTTTAAATTAGTCACAAAGCAACCTCCTTGTATGAAGCAAGGACTGTTATAATGGCATACATGTTCTACAATCATGGACTGTGACTTAAATTGCTCACAAAGCAACCTCTTTGTTTGGAGCAAGGAGTGTTTAATGGCATATGTGCACTACATTCAGGTACTGTGTCACTTACTGCCCACAAAGCAATCTCAAGCTATGGTTTATGGACTGTGTTATACTATATGTGGGATTCAATCATGGACTGTGATACTTTTTCCTCAAAAAACTACCTCAATGTATGGCTTATGGACTATGTTATGTCATACTCTACCACAAACACTTGCTCTCATGGAGTGTTTTTGTTTTAACTCAGGCTATGGGGGACAGGTGGCTGATCCTGCAAAGAAAATTGACATATGTTCTGTCAATTCATTGGTCCCACGTAACGTAAGCTTGATGTTTATTAAATATTTATCCTTTGTACAATTTGAAATAAAGTGGTGCTTGTAAAATATTTATAAATTGTGGTTACTTTACAAAATTAATCTATGGTCAAATGAAAGGTATTATTTAATGGTGGTGGCCACGTTTTCTCACTAGTGGTGCTGGAGCCCCTCTGAATCGTGCCTACATTCACTATGTAATATATGTACTACTATAATTATATATGAGTGACGTTTTGTTTTTGTTTTTTAAAGCAGACTCTTGCAGAGAGAGAGAGAGACATTTGATATCCTTGTGTTCCATACATTATGAATTTATAATAAAATTACTTTACTGTCATGGAAGAATAGTATGCCATTAAACTAAAGGGACAGTCAACACTTAGAATTTTTGTTGTTTTAAATGATAGATAATCCCGTAATTACTAATTCCCCAGTTTTGCATAACCAACACAGTTATAATTTTACACGTTTTAACTCTGTAATTACCTTGTATCTAAGCCTCAGCAGACTGCCCCCTTATTTCAGTTCTTTTGACAGACTTGCATTTTAGCCAATCAGAGCAGACTCCATGGTAAATTCACATGCATGAGCTCAATGTTATCTATATGAAACACATGAACTAATGCCCTCTAGTGGTGAAAAACTATCAAAATGTATTTAGATTAGAGGCGGCCTTCAAGGTCTAAGAAATTAGCATATGAACCTCCTAGGTTTAGCTTTCAACTAAGAATACCAAAAGAACAAAGCAAAATTGGTGATAAAAGTAAATTGGAAAGTTGTTTAGAATTGCATGCCCTATTTGAATCATGAAAGTTTTTTTGGACTTGACTGTCCCTTAATTTAAACTTAGTTCTTATTTGATTATGTTTCTCCTAAGAGGCAAATAATACTTGTAAACAAAGGTATAATTTGTGCGTTAACTAGCACTTGCTATTTATTCACATGTATATAATTTTACCTGACGTACTACATTGCCAATATAAATTCTTTGCAATTATGTTAACATGTTAATAATTCATGTACCACAACTAATTATTCACCATAATGTCTCTTTAATAATATTCATATCTCAGGAATTCTTAAAAAAAACGAATCATCTGAATATACACATTTGACATGAATCTGGTGTTGTTATCTTCCTTATTTAAATGTGTTCTAAAAAAAGATATGACATATGTTGTCATCTTATTTAAATATCTTAATTTAATAAAAGTCAAGTTGACAGTATTTTGGTGTTGTGATATTCTTCATCTACATGGTTTAATAAAAATATTTGACATGTTTCTTGTGTTTTATCTTTACATATGTTACACATACATTTTCAACAATTATAGTCCTAGCACTTTTCCTCCTTTGATTAAAGGCCTTCTTTCTTTAATTAATCTTTCAAATATGTGATTGCCTGGTAAATTATGAGTTAAAAAAAGGCTTGTATTTAAGTAATGATACTTATTTGCGCTTAATGAGTGTTCAATTAAATAGATTGTTAAAAAAAACACCCATATATGGTTGTAAATAAAGGCTGTAATTCTATTGAATCATTACATCTTAACAATTGTTTAATACGATATTTGTTGATTACCATATATGGATTTAATCAATGGTTAATACAATAATTGAATAATTAACTCTTAACAATTGTCTAATACTATATATGGTAAGAAACTTCATATCCACCATATATGGCAGTGAACAATTGTTGAGATGTAATGATTCAATCATTGAATTCACTATTATATATATCACCATAAATGGTTTAAAAACTATTGCCTGCAAACAATGTGTAATTGAACACTCATTAAGAGCATAAAAGGCTCATTACTTGAATACAAGCCTTATTTTAATTTGATACATCACTAACCAATCATAAAACATGTATTAAACATGTCTTAAAGGGACACTGAGCCTAAATTTTTTCTTTTGTGATTCAGATACAGCATGAAATTTTAAGCAACTTTCTAATTTACTCCTATTATCATTTTTTCTTCGTTCTCTTGCTATCTTTATTGGAAAAAGAAGGCATCTAAGCTAAGGATCCAGCCAATTTTTGGTTCAGCTCTCTGGACAGCACTTGTTTATTGGTGGGTTCATTTATCCACCAATCAGCAAGAACAACCCAGGTTGTTCACCAAAAATGGGCCGGCATCTAAACTTACATTCTTGCTTTTCAAATAAAGATACCAAGATAATGAAGAAGATTTGATAATAGGAGTAAATGAAAAAGTTGCTTAAAATTGCATGCTCTATCTGAATCACAAAAGAAAAAAAATTTGGGTTCAGTGTCCCTTTAATGAACAAAAAACATTTTTTCACACTCATGGGTGTTGCATTTTTTTATCATTACATATACTGTTTATTTTATATAATACACATTAACAAGTAAGTATTTTTAACAGAATGAAATAAATATAGATGCTTTAGTAAATCATTTATTAGACGTGCAATTTGTTTCGGCCAAATTTCATTTTCAGAAGAATTATGGCTGATTCGGAGATTCGGATGAATTCTGAATTTCCGAATCAACATCATAACTAAAATTCCAAAAACAAATAAATCATATTCATTATTTTAATCTAAACCGCCCTCCCCCCACATCGCCAACACTAAATAATGCAAATTTCCCAATCAGTGTTACCACTCCTAGGATGCGCACAGTCCCACACGTTGTATCCCTTAGGATTTAGAAAAGAAAATTTTCAAATGTTCCCAAAGATAGTCTTGTTATTAGGAAACTTTAGTGACCACTTTTCTAAAAAAACATGCACAAGATGATCTAAGACAAAGAGAAATAAAAAGAATGTCCCTCTTGGTCCAATATAATTTCACAATGTAGAATGTGTCAAATAATGGGTAGATGTGAACAGAAAACAGATTATGCCCCAGGAAACAACCAGCAAGGCTGAGAAATGCGTTGCGTACCTGTTTTAAGAGCTAGATATGCTTATCAGTGCTATAAGATTTTAACATGCTTTTACTAAATGGTGTTTTATTTGTTTAAAACCATTTGTGTTCAAATCAATATTCCAGTGAGGCTGATTGAGCCCAGCTGGGAGTAGCAGACTCCCCACCCTGGTTCAGTGAGCTGAGACACTGTGAGATCTCAGTCTGCTTCAATCAGCACGTTTGGTGCTGCTCCACTTTTGAGTATATTATTTGCCACATACAGGAAAGAATTCTACATTGTGAAATTTTATTGCACCAAGAAGCACCTTCTTTTTATTTCTCTTTGTCTTAGACCAACACTAAATAAACCAATTAACCCCTAAACCGCTGTCCCCCTATATCGCCAAAACTAACTAAACCTATTAACCTCTAAACCGCTGACCCCCCACATCGCCAAACTAACTAAATCTATTACCCTCTAAACCACCGTCAACCCCACATCGCCAACAATAACTAAACCTATTAACCTCTAAACCGCCGTCTGCCCACATCACCAACAATAACTAAACCTATTAACCTCTAAACCGCCGTCCCCCACATCGCCAACACTAAATAAACCTATTAACCTCTAAACCGCCGTCCCCTCACATTGCCAACACTAAATAAACCTATTAACCCCTAAACCGTCATCCCCCCACATCACCAACACTAAATAAACCTATTAACCCCTAAACCGCAGTCCCCCTATATCGCCAAAACTAACTAAACCTATTAACCTCTAAACCGCTGACCCCCCACATCGCCAAACTAACTAAATCTATTACCCTCTAAACCACCGTCAACCCCACATCGCCAACAATAACTAAACCTATTAACCTCTAAACCGCCGTCTGCCCACATCACCAACAATAACTAAACCTATTAACCTCTAAACCGCCGTCCCCCACATCACCAACACTAAATAAACCTATTAACCCCTAAACTGACGTCCCCCACATCGCCAACACTAACTAAACCTATTAAACCTTAAACCACCGTCCCCTCACATCGCAAACACTAAATAATACAATTAACCCCTAAACTGCCTTCCCCCCACATTGCCAACACTAAATAAACCTACTAAGCCTTAAACCGCTGTCCCCCACATCGCAAAAACTAAATAAAATGATTAACCTCTAAACCGCCATCCCCCAACATCACAACTACCTAAATTAAACTATTAACCCCTAAACCTAAAAAAACCCACCCCAAAATAAAAAAACTAATCTATAATAAACTACCAATAGCCCTTAAAAGGGCCTTTTGTAGGGCATTGCCCTAAAGTTAACAGCTCTTTTGCCAATAAATTAAACCAAATACCCCCTAACATTACAACCCCCCACCCCCCAAAATAAAATAAACTACCCATTCCCCCAAATAGGGCATTTGTATGGGCATTGCCCTTAAAAGGACATTCAGCTCTTTTACAGCCCATTAAAAATAAAAAAAGCCCTACTCTAAAAAAAAAAAAACACCCCATACATAAAAAAAATACCTAACACTAACTCCAAAATCAGTACTCACCATTCCTGAAGTCCGGCGAAAATTCTTCATCCCAACGGCGAAACATCTTCATCCAGGCGGCTCCATCTTCATCCATCGAGGGTCCGGCATCTTCTATCTTCATGGCGGAGCGGTCGTGGATGTGTGGAGGTGGAGGTCTGACACGGAAGTCCTCTTCATGCGATCGTCTGACGCACACTAAATATTGAATGCAAGGTACACTTTTTATATTGGGGTACCCTTGCATTCCTATTGGCTGAAACATTCAAATCAGCCAATAGGACAAGAGCTGCTTAAATCCTTTTGGCTGTTCAAAGGGCTATTGGTAGTTTATTATAGATTAGGGTTTTTTATTTTGCGGTGCTTTTTTTTTTTTTTTAAACGGGGGTATTAGAAAAGGAAATGTTTTTGTTATTTTGAATAATTTAATTTGTTATTTTCTGTAATGGTAGTTTTTTTTTTTTTTTTTTTAATTTTAGTGTTAATTATGTTTTGTAATTGTAGTTTTTATTTTTTTTGTAATGTTAGGCTTTATTATTTTTAGTAATGTTAGGATTTTTTTTTTTTTAAACAAGTAATGCTAGTTTTTTTTTAGTTTAGCTAAGGTTTTATTTTTATTTCACAGGTAAGTTTGTTTTTATTTTAACTAGGTAGTTAGTAAATAGTAATATCGTAACTAGCTTAGGTTTTATTTTTATTTCACAGGAAAGTTTGTATTTATTTTAACTAGGTAGTTAGTAATTGTAACTTTAATTTAGGTGTATTTTAATTATGTTAAGGTTAGGGGTGTTAGGTTTAGGGGTTAATAGTTTATTTTAGGTAGTTTCTATGTGAGGGATGGAGGTTTAGGGGTTAATAGTTTAATTTAGGTAGTTGTGATGTGGGGGGACAGAGGTTTATGGGTTAATAGTTTAATTTAGGTAGTTGCGATGTGGGGGGCAGCTGTTTAGGGGTTAGTAGCTTTATTTAGTGTTGGCGATGTGGGGTGATGCCGGTTTACAGGTTAATAAGTTTATTTTGTGTTGGCAATGTGGGGGGGGGTTAAAGGTTGATAGCTTTATTTAGTGTTGGCGATGAGGGGGGACGGCAGTTTAGAGGTTAATAGGTTTAGTTAGTGTTGGCAAAGTGAGGGGACGGTGGTTTAGAGGATAATAGGTTTAGTTAGTGTTGCTGATGTGGGAGGATGGCATTTAAAGGTTAATAGGTTTAGTTAGTGTTGGCGATGTGGGGGGACGGTGGTTTAGAGGTTAATAGGTTTATTTAGTGTTGACGATGTGGGGGGGGGACGGTTTAGAGGTTAATAGTTTTAGTTAGTGTTGGTGATGTGGGGGATTTGCTTTTCAGGAAGCAACTTCAAGTATACCTGCTATCTCAAGGGTCAATAAACTAATACATCTAGTTTCTTAGAGGTTAGTAATCTCTTAACTACATGTATATATTAAAGCAGATCTATGTGCAGTGATTTAACATCTTTAATCATTTGCTATTCAGCTCTGCAACATTTCAAAATGATATATATACAGGTGGCCCTCGTTTTACAACGGTTCAATTTACACCGTTTCAGAATAACAACCTTTTTTTCCAGTCATGTGACTGCTATTGAAGAGCAGTGCATTTATTAAAATAGCCTGTAGGTGGAGTTGTCCGCTTGTGTTGCAGCAAAGCCAAGCAAGCTGAAATTAATCAGTTTAACCAGACCTGAGCTATCGAGCAGATTTCAAAGGAACAAGATCTTCCTGTCTATAAATCAGTCCAGAATGGAATGCATAGAAAGAACTGTTTGCAGAAATATGCAAGTGAAGTATGTGTTGTGTGATTTTTTTATTAGGTTTATAATGCTGTTTAGCAAATGTTTTTGTTCATTTAACTTAGTTTAATTATATATTCTGTGTTGTGTGGTTATTTTATTAGGTTTATAATGCTGTTTAGCATTTAAATTCTTCATTTCAAAGCTTTAAAAATAATGTATTAGGTGTTATTATGACAATTTTGAGAGGGTCCTGGAACCTATCTCCCTCACTTCCCATAGACTTACATTATAAACTGGCTTTCAATTTACAACAGTTTCGATTTACAACCATTCCTTCTGGAACCTAACCCCGGCGTAAACTGAGGGCTACCTGTATATAGATATATATATATATATATATATATATATATATATATATATATATATATTGTGTAAAAGTCCTATACTTTAACCTTTGTTGTGAAACACTGCCACTTCTGCAGTTGAGATCCATTTGAAGTCACAGAACCTTAAAATGAAACCTTACAGACAGAGCCCAGAGAAGTCGGCGGCACTTCTGGACGCTGGCTTTTGGACCTAACACTGATAACAGCTTGGATGGTCCTTTTCCTCTTTAGCCCGGAGAACATGACGACTGTTTTTTCCAAAAAACTATTTGAAATGATGACTCGTCAGACCACAAAACACGAATCCACTGTGCTACTGTCCATCTCAGATGAGACAGAGCCCAGAGAAGTCGTCAGCGCTTCTGGACAGTGTTGATGTATGGCTTCTGCTTTGCATAGTAAAGACTTAATTTGCATCTGTGGATGCAGCGGCGAATAGTGTAGACTGACAAAGGTTTATCAAAGTATTCCCGAGCCTATGTCAGGATATTCATTACAGACTTATGATGGTTTTTGAGACAGTGATGTCTGAGGGATCGGAGATCACACGCATTTAGAAGTGGTTTTCAGCCTTGTCCTTTACGCACCGGGATTTGGCCAGATTCCTTGAATCTTTTAATTATATTGTGCACTGTGGAAGGTGAAATGCCCAAAATCCTACCAATTTGTCTTTGGGGAATGTTGTTCTTAAATTGTTGGATTATTCGCTGACACATCATTTGGCAGATTGATGAGCCTCGACCCATCCTTGCTTTTGAAAGGCTAAGCCTTTTTTGGAGGCTCCTTATATACTATGATTACACGATTGCCTCACTTGCTTCATATCACCTTCTTATTTCAACTTCTCCCATTGCTATTAGTCCTAAATTGCCCGTCCCAACTTTTTTAAGACGTGTTGCAGTCATCAGATTTCAAATGAGTGTATATTTAAAAAAAAATACATTAAATTCACAATGTAAAACATCAAATAATGTGTTAATAATGTGTTTTCAATATAGTACAGGGGGAAATGAATTTTTGTTTGTTTTTTTGCATTTTTCATACTCTCCCAAATTTTTCAGAATTGGGGTTGTATATGTGTTTGCATGTATGTACATGTGTGTGTATTTCTGTATGTATCTGCCTGAATGTAAGTATACGTGTGTATAGGTGTGTGTGTGTGTGCACAAACAAAATAAAGCTGGCACTTTTCTGTGGGGAGTTGTTGTTGATACAATACAAATGTGTAAAACTATATTACAATGATTACATATTGTTCACAATCCTTTTATTATTCTATATAAAAAGAAATTAAATAACATCACACTGCATATACTAACTATAAAATCCTATAAAAGTCAGATACATTTAACCCTTTGAGTGCTAATGATGGCTCTGAGCCGTCACAGAGTTTCCCACTCTGGTGCTAATGACGGCTCAGAGACGTCACTAGCACTCTCCCAGCTTAAGGGAGATCTGGGGGCTCCCACCCGCTCCTACCCCGGGGATCGTGCCTGTAGAGTGACAGGCATCGCCGGGGCTTTCCGTTTTGCGTAGTGACGTCACGCACAATAACGTGAAGAGGTCACCGCACAACCTGTATCTCAGGCATCTAAGCAGCTACAGACCCCCAAGACCCACCATTGGAAAGGTAATCGACTAACCTTTCCAACAGTGTAAGTATTGGGGGTCTAAAAAATTTTTTAAAAAAAATGTTCAAAAAATAAAAAAATAGAAAAAAACATTAAAAATTCTTAGCACCCAGGTGGGAAAGTGCTTAGCACTCAAAGGGTTAATATCTTAAAAACACAGGGACGGCTCTCTTTACTACCTTTGTAAAAAATGGATAAGATTCAGTGCTAAACTTAGTAGCTATAATTCTGTGCTGTGTGCAAGTTAAAATCATAACGTGCCTTACTTTAAAAATTGTTACTTACTTTGTATTCTCGAGGTATTCACCTTCTCTTTTGGCATTTTCACTTCTCTGTACATTTCACAAAGGTGACAATGTTCAAAGAAAGACCACTCGTTCCTGTCATGCTTATAAATGTCAGCTGTCATTACATTAATTAACAATAAACAGGACCAGTAGTGACTTGGCAAGACCTAGATGAATATATTCTTATTAACACTACTCATTAAGGCACGGAATAAGTAAATATGCAACAAAACACTGTATTTACCTCAGCTTCCACCTAAAGGCAAAGAAATTATTTTACGTTCCCAATGTTTGTGTTGTTGCTTTAACCTCAGTCCCATGTTAATCCTCAAGATGAATGGGCGTGTGATAAAATGCCCCTGAGGTCTGCTGACTGAGCCTTAGCTCTTTATATGGCATTGATTCTAGTTCCCATTTCTGACCTTGAGATGTTAAATGTTTCTGTGAACCTTCCTCTCAGCTCTTCTCATGTATCCAGCTTGGTCATGTTTGGTGCTGGGTGAAAGCTTGAGTTGTGTACCTTGGCTGCAGCAGAAACAAACAAACAAACAAACATTAGAAAGGCCCATTTATATGTATGTTCAGTTCTCTCTTTCTGGCTGTATAAACAGTATGCATAAAGCAGGATTCCTCACTGCAGTAATATGAAAAAAGGCTTTCTTTTTAGCTTTCCCCTAACTGGAAAAGGCTATAGGGCAGAAAATGAAATAACACATTTCATATTTCCTGGAAGCATGATACTAACATAACCGGTTTGATAGAAAATCATATAGATTAGCAATAATCTTTTGTGCCAAACAAAAACACATCTAATCTGCAGGTAGCATAGCATAGTTGTGATAAATGTCATAATAGTCATTGATTAAGTAATCTACTGTAAAAGCTCATCAGCAACACATACAATGAGGGATCATGTGCTCATCAGCTTCAATATAACACAGGAACAACAACCTTATCAGGGTCCATGATATTTGTAGGATAACAGTGATGATAATGACAGATGTTTAATAGACGTGTCTCAGATTCCCAAGCATTTAATCAATAAATGATCCCACTAAAGGAATCACTGATTGCTGAACACTTAGCAGATCTCTCAATATATTTTGCCATTGGACATTCTATTTAATCGGCATCTAGAATCAAACAGTAAATTCAAGAACATTAATAAACACTGAAAATGTACATGGTACACACCTGCATTACTTGGAGTAAGAGGAATCACATAATTAACATGTTTGTCAGACTGTAAAAGGTTTCTTTACTAATTACCTTTTCTTGCAACTTAGAGTTGTATGGGCACAGGACAAAAAACCCTCCACACACATTAATAATCAAGAAGTTCACACAAGGCTGTGCTGTGTGTTTGATTTGAAGTGAAATGATCATACAGCTAGTCAGCGGAATGTGTTTCTTGTAATGTAGCTCTGAAAATTGTGAACTTTCCACTTCTGAGAATTGGAAATACACACTTTACAAACATTATCTTGTCACGTTTATGTTCTTAACTGGTCTGAGCAGATATGAAAAGATAAGGAACATAAAACAATGGAGATTTTACTAACAAAATGACATTTGCAAGCCTTGGCTACCACAATTACAAACTTCCAGATGTTTGTTATTAAATATGTGAATTTATGTATAAAGATGTTTGAATTATTTTCTGGGGGATGTTGTTTTGTATGATATGCAGCTGGAGGTATGCTTGGAAAGTATGTGCCTGTGTTTTATAGACATGTTGAGAGATCTATTAGTAATACCATTTGGAGGATGTATTCAGAAATGTGTGGTGTAAGAGTTAAATTAAAGAGTGGATAAAGGATGTGTTAAGTTGGTTTGTAGTTTGACTGAAGAGCAAAATATGGTAGCATGGAAGAATGTAACTTGTATTTTCCATACAAAAGAGTGAGTGGTTTGACTAATGAGTAAAAGTGTCCTAGGGAAAGACAGATGGAGAGAGTGATTCAAGGTTTATGGACATATGAGTTTGCAAAGAAGTTAGTGATGGATCAACTTTGATATGATGATGTATGGGGTGTGTGTTAGTGAGAATGAGAGAGGTTTTCTGGGATGTAAGGAATATTTTGCTAGTGAAAAAACAAAAAGATTGAGTTGAGTGAATGTTAAGCCGTGATTTATGGTGAATTATTTTTGTGTTATTTTTAGATATTAAAAGACTAGGGTTGGCTGACACTAAGAGTATTTGGATAATGAAGTGTAGAAACCTTTTTGAACTTTGTAGTATATTAATTTGCATATTAGTATATTATTCAGATTGAGGACATTGGGGGACATTGAGTTAAGCTTAATAATCCAATAGGTTTCCCTTTGTCGCAATCTGTATCTATACAATCTAGGAATAAAGTATATATGGGTTATAGAGAAGCACTTTAGGTCTCCATCGTGAGTCATAATGCAATGTCTAGATACACTATGCAATTTAAAATTTATTTGCATGTTTCTAAGATTTTCAGACCACCTGTTACTGACTCTTAATAATAAATATATTACATAGCTAGAGGCGCACATAATGTGACGATATAGGGTATGTATTTGTACTTTGTCCCCCAATGCAAAAATGTGTTTTACCATTGGTTATATACTTACACATATTACATTTTTTAGATACACATTTAAAAGACCCCTTTGTTATATTAAAAAGTTGACCCCTATTTGTTTTTTTCTTGTGCTAGGTGTTTTTTCAAAGTAGGTACTCTACTGTATTAAGAGCACTGGAAGCCTCTGATTCCCACAAAACTGAGCAATGCGTTTCAATATCTTTATCAAAGTTAGCTTGATAAAGATATTAAAACGTGTTGCTCGGTTTTGTGGGATTCAGAGGCTTCCGTAGATGGCAGCACATTATTAAGCTGAGGCGGTCAGATGTTTGAATGATATTACACCGGTAGCAAGATTGTCCTAACAACATACCCCTTTGACATAAATAAAAAAAGAGAAGCGCTCAACCTGGGAATGAACAATAGCATAATAGCTTGTTCTATGGCTAGTTACCACCCAAAAAGCAGCCTATTTTTGCGCAACATGTGTCTTTCACAGAGAAGAACTTTCCTGTGCACATTAGTCTGATCCTGACTTAACAGTACAGTCCAGCCCCAAAATACTAGGCAATCCCTCTCTGAACGAGAGAAACGGCAAAACCCCAGATGTACGTTTAAGTCTATTGTGGACCTCATCAGTGAGGTGCAGCCATCATTTATTGAGAGATTGCCTGGTATTTTTCAGGGCTGAACTGTAATGTTAAGACAGGATCAGACTGATATGCTACAGAAATCCAGACATGGACCTGTTGCTCAGTGTGCCTAGAGGGATATGGCCAACACTAACCGAAACTTACGCCTGGGGTTTTGCCGTGTCTCTCGTTCAGAGAGGAATTGCCTGGTATTTCAGTGCTGGACTGTACTGTTAAGTCAGGATCAGACTGATATGCTACAGGGAAGTTCTTCTCTGTGAAAGACACATATTGAGCAAAAATATGCTGCTTCTTGGGTGGTAACTAACCATAGAACAAGCAATTTTGTTATTGTTCGTTACTAGGTTAAGCGCTTCTCTATTTTTATTTATACCCCTTTGACAGTTTGACAGATAAATTTGCAAGTTTTAATGTGAGTACGGATATTTTCTTATCTTGTATTCTGTGATACTGCCTAAGGAGTCTTTTTTTGCTTTGGTTTACAGGGACATGGCTCACAGCGAATTACCTATACTTTTAAATTGCTGTTTGAGCTGGAGCGGACTGTTACATTTTGCATTTGCAAGAAATGTGATATTTTCCTGTATCAATTTTGTATAAATTGTTTATCAATTTTGTAACCATTTTGCATCAGGCATCAAATGTTTTTAAATTATTTTTTATGTGATTTTCAAATGTGACATGTTTTTAATTGATTTGCCCTTTTTAGATTGTATTTAAGCTTTTTTGTGCATTTAGTAAAACTATTAATATTTTTTATAACTGATATTCACATTTCCAATTTAATTCTATTATCAAATTTGTGTCATTCTCATGTTATTCTTTGTTAAAGAAATATCCAGATAGGTAGCATGCACATGTCTGCAGCTCTACATGACAAGAAATAGTGCTGACATCTAGTGCTGTTCTATCCGAAACATGAAAGAAAAATGTTGGTTTTTATGTCCCTTTAATTTGTGAAATCAAGTATTATTTTTCTTTTAATCTAAATTGCATCTTGAGGTAGAGACAGCCCTCAATTCTTGTTTGTTTGCTGTGGTTCCATTTAGCGCTGATCTTTACCCCTTCTTTTTTCCTCTTCTGTACACCACCTTGGGGTTCTCTCCAATAGTTTATTTAGAATGGGATCTTTTTTAAGAACAATCCAATATTTTCTTATTATATTTCTAATGTTCCTATGGTTACTAATATACTGGGTAATGAACATTATTTCTTTAGTTGTATTTTCTGTTGTTTGTCTATTTCATTCCTCTCACTAGGATTACTTATAAGGGTGTCTCTTTTTTCATTTCTAGCTCTTAGGTATCCATTTTCAATGATATTCAATGGATACCCTTTCTCTTGAACTCTTGATTTAAGTGTAGTGCTTTTGTTAATCATAGTCAGCTATGTTACTACAATGTATTCTGATCCTTTTAAATTGTCCATAAGGGACATTAGATTTCCATGGAAGATGATGATTACTTTTAAAGTCTGAAATGTGTTTTAGATTAAATTTTATCATTATCTGAAAAAGACACGTGTAGATCCAGATAAACTATAGAATGGGTTTGAATAATGCTTGTGAAAACCAATCCCATTGTGTTGGTATTAAGATATTCAATAAATGAATTGGCTAAATGTTCATCCCCAATCCATATGAATATCAAATCATCTATAAAGCCGCCATAGTATTACATAGTACTAGATTTGCCTTAAAAGGGCCGCCATGTATATATTTATCCTCAAAATTACCCATATATACTTTTGAGAAACTAGGGGCAAATCTAGTCCCCATGGCCATCCCTTTAATTTGTAAATACAACTCGTCCACATACAAAAAAATAATTATGTTCCAGTAAAAAGGCTATAAGTTGAAGCAAAAATTGTCTCTAATAGTAAAGTAAATATGGTAAATACCAATCCTGCTCAAGATAATTCTAAATAGCTGAACCATGTGGAATATTAGAATACAATGACTGTACATCACATGTGATCCAAAGTTTATTTCCACCGATTTCTAGATGATCTAGTTTTGTTGATGTCTGAAGAGTCTCTAATATATGAGTCCAACGATAAGACATTTTTTTTTTTTTTTGGGGGGGGGATTAGATATTCTTTTTCTGTCTGTAACAATCCCTTCATTAAATGTTAAATCCACTAGTCCTGTAAATGTTTTAAGGTAACTAGCTGTAGGATCATTGTCTAACTTTCTATAATATGAATCGTCATTTAGGATTCTTGTTGCTTTACTGGTATAGTCAGATAAATGTTGAATAACCATTCCACCTCCTTTGTCCGCTTAGTGGATGACTATAACAGTGTTTGACCTTAGTGACTCTAAAGCTCTCCTTTCATTCGGATATAAATTATATTTTCCTTTGAAATTCCTAGGAATTGTGGCAAATTCGTCCATCACTAGATCTCTGAATATTTCTATATAGTGATTATTGGAACATTTTGGTACAAAATTAAATTTGTTCTTGAAGAAGGTATGCATATAATCATTATTCAAATGGTCATATAATTTGTCAGGATCACTATATATTATATAATTTTCAATTCTGGTGTGCATATTATCTGTAAGGATAGGTACCAATGACTTTTCTTTTAATTTATTTCTCTGCAAAATATTCTAGAGACAATTTACGGGTAAATCTATTCAAATCTATACATAGATCAAATAATTTGTGTGAATTGGTAGGACTAAATGATAACCGTTTTCCCAAGACCCTAATTTCATCAATTGTTAGTTTGTGCGTAGATAAATGATAGATTCATCTTGCTAATTTTTGTAATCTTTCTTTTTGATGGTTGCACCGCACAACTTCCTCTTGTGCCACGTCTGCATACTCTCTTTTTCCCTTCTTTTGGGGGAATTGAGTTGTTAGTTGTTCTAAATACTCAGCTTTTTTCGGTCGAGACCAGGACAGTTGCCTGGGTCTCTGATCTAAAAAAACACTTTTGTTATGATTAGCATTATAATGTTGATTGGAGGATGTAGACGGACTTGGATAGTCTGTCATTTCCTCAGTAAACACTTCATAACGATTGTTAGACCTATAGTTATTATATCTAGCTCTATCATTTTCTTGATTACTTGGATTTAATCCACTATAAGTATGATGTTCAAACTAATCATTACTAGATACCCTCCTTTGATTTTTCCAATGAGTAGAATTCCTGGAATTTTCATTCAAAGTGTAAAAAGGGGATCCCCTGTTAGATGTACTCTGAATGTGGTGTATTGATTCTCCCACAGAGGATTTCCTACTTTGAATTTTCCAATATGGGGGATTTTTTGGACGGGGGAGGATATAATATTCTCTCTCTCCCAATTCTTTCTAATTTTCTAATGTTAGCTGTTTTGTTTAACAGTGATCCATCCCTCCTAGTCCTTAATAATCTGATTTTTTTCCCCTGTTTAGTCTCGTATTTTTTTGTTGTTTTTATTTTTATTTTGTCTGTTGTAAGAGTATACTTCTTCTTTAAGATAGTCCTCTTTATTCCTCCCTAGTTTTCTACTTTTATTGTCAATTATTTCTTTTTGAAATTGATCAGTCCATTGTATTACTATTTTATTAAAGGGACAGTCAACACCAGAATTTTTGTTGTTTTAAAATACAGATAATCCCTTTATTACCCATTCCCCAGTTTTGCATAACCAACACAGTTATAATAATACACGTTTTACCTCTTTGATTACCTTGTATCTAAGCCTCTGCAGACTGCCCCCTTATTTCAGTTCTTTTGATAGACTTGTATTTTAGACGATCAGTACTCACTCCTGGGTAAATTCACGTGCATGAGCTCAATGTTATTTATATAAAACACATGAACTAATGCCCTCTAGTGGTGTAAAACTGTCAAATGCAGAGGCAGGCTTTAAGCTCTAAGAAATTAGCATATGACCCTCCTAGGTTTAGCTTTCAACTAAGAATACAAAGAGAACAAAGCAAAATTGGTGATAAAAGTAAATTGGAAAGTTGTTTAAAATTACATGCCCTATTTGACTCATGAAAGATTTTTTGGACTTGACTGTTCCTTTAAATTCCTCATATTCTGGGCTAGTTTTGAATTTAGTTAATGTTCTTGTATCACATTAATCTCTATATTAGTTTTATCTACAAGTTGTTCTCTATGTAAAATAAGAATTTGTATTAGGTTAAATGAACAATCATTTAAAGTTTCTTGCCATTTCAATAAGTATTGATCATTTTTAAAAGAACAATTTTTAAATAATCTCAGACCTCTTGGGATTTGTTTTTGTCTACATATTTTTGTAGCATATAAATATCCCACCAGTGTCTGCACTCTATATTAATTAATTCCTCTAGTTTAGAAAACAGAGACTGTATAGATGCATTTTCTATATGACCACTCATAACATTAGTTATTCCATATAACTCAATACTGGATGTTAGGAGTAACCTTTTGTTAACCGTTTTCATTAATAGACAACATATTGGCTGCTCCTCCAAAAATATCAAACATTAGTAATCTGAAAAAGTATATAAAGAAACTATTACACTATATCCAGTTGGGAGAGGGCGCAAAGTTTAGAATTGTAACACAATCTACAGAAATGCAAATGTGCAATAATAAATACAATGCTAGTAAATATATAGTCCTCAATGGGAACCAATTCCACTGTCCATTGGGGCTGCTCTCTTAGGTTTCCAACAACCGTGTCTGTGTATCTAGAAGTAGAAGAACAAACAAAGGCGCCTCATGGGTACAGGAATAGGGACATGAAACCCATTTTTTTTCTTTCATGATTCAGATAGAGAATACAATTTTAAACAAATTTCTAATGTACTTCTATAATTTAATTTGCTTCCTTCTCTTGCTATCCTTTGCTGAAAAGATGTAGCTAGGCAAGCTCTTATTTGTTTCATTCTCTTGGTATCATTTGTTGAAGGAGCAGCAATGCACTAATGGTTTCTTACTGAACACATTGGTGAGCCAATCACAATCAAAATATATATGCAGCCACCAATCAACAGCTAGAACCTTGGTTCTCTGCTGCTTCTGAGCTTGCCTAGCTAAACCTTTCAGCAAAGGATAACAAGAGAAGGAAGCAAATTAAATTATAGAAGTAAATTGGAAAGTTGTTTAAAATTGTATTCTCTATCTGAATCATGAAAGATTTTTTAGTGGGTTTCATGTCCCTTTAAATAAGGCGATATCAACTCACTTAATGGAAAGCACAATGTTACTGTGCTTGACAGGCAGGATAGGATGTCAGAGCCGCTTGGTTATCTCCACTCCTCTGCACAAACCATCATACGTCACGGCTCATCTAAGTTCCCTCATATAGGGTTGGTAATTTTTCCTCCTTCAGGGGGTGTGTACTGTCAACTCTCTCTGATTGGTCTCTCTAGCCTTTTTAAGGAAGCATTTTTTTAATTTGAATACAGCCTGATGCGACGACGTTCAACGCCAAGAAACGTGTTGCTGTTTTTAACTGTGAATAAAAATTATTTTTAATACCGCCTTTTGTCAGTGTGTATAATGAACTGACACAGGATATTTCCACATATGCACACAGTATACAAGCCCCCGCAGAGACCTAAAGCAGCAGAAGTGGTCAGTATATACAAATAGTAGTACAGAAGTCACCAGGTAAGATTTTTGTATTTGCATTGACAAAGAGGCCAGTTAGGCTTCAAAAACGTTTGCTGTTTTTAAATATGGCTATAAAATGCCAAGTTTTATTACAAAAGAACAATGAGTACTGACTTCTTTACTGATATATGCCTATTGATTGTGAAGCACCGTGGCGTTTGTTATTTAGTTGAATAGAGTGCATCTTTTTGAACTGACTTTGTATATATATATATATATATATATATATATATATATATATATGTGTGTGTGTGTGTGTGTGTAGGAATATCTATTTAGAAATACTTAGAACATATTCTGCTATGTGCAAAACATTGGAATGTGAAATATTTACAGTAAATACATAGTTAAAACTTTTAATAAAATGAATATTGCATAACTAAGCTTTTAAATATTTTCATATACTTAGCTGCAAAGGGCTCCAATGCATTTCTATATATGTGTACATATGTATTTATGTATGTATATATGTCTGTAAATACATAAATACACATATATGAATACAGAAATACATGTGTACACACACACACACACACACACACACACATATATATATATATATATATAAATATATAGGTAGCCCTCAGTTTACGCCTAAACCGAGGCCCTGTCGCATCATATATATATATATATATATATATATAGGTAGCCCTCAGTTTACGCCGGGGTTAGGTTCCAGGAGGAATGGTTGTAAATCGTAATGGGAAGTGAGGGAGTTAGGTTCCAGGCCCCTCTCAAAAATGTCATAAGTAACACCTAATACATTATTTTTAAAGCTTTGAAATGAAGACTTTAAATTCTAAACAGCATTATAAACCTAATAATATAGATTGTATCATCATCAAACTAAGTTTAAGGAACAAAAACATTTGCTAAATATCACCTAATAAAATAATCACACAACAGACTGCATCATCATCAAACTAAGTTTAATGAACAAAAACGTTTTTTTACTTGCATTTTTCTGCAATCAGTTCTCTGCATTGTTAGCATGTTAGATAATATTGGGTCTGCACCTAATCTATGCATTTCAATCTGCAGTGATTAAGAAGCAGTACCCTCACCTCAAGCTGCTGGACAGGAAGATAATAGGGAAGTGCCTGCTAAATTTTGCTCGATAGATCTGGTCTGATCTGTGCACACAGATCAATTTAAGACTGTTAAGTTGCATAACTTTGCTGCAAAACAAGTGGACAGCTCCACCTACTGGCTATTTTAATTAGTGCATTGCTTTCCAAAAGCTTTTCAATAGCAGTCACATGACTGAAAAAAAAGGTTGTTTTTCTGAAATGGCGCAAATTGAACCGGCATAAACCGAGGGCCACCTGTGTATATATATATATATATATATATATATATACACATATACATCTCTAGACATGTAGTATATGTATGTATCTCAATGTTAAAGCCCTTTGAAGCTTTTTTTTCTCTAACACCTGAGACCTGATATCTTTGAGTCCTTATAATTTATGTGTGCAATATTTTTTTTTATAATTGTTATTACATGTTGATATTATGCGTTTAAAGGGCCATTATATTTTGTGTTTATTTTTATTATGAACCAATACTTTGTAATTTGCACGATATTTTTTTTAAATTTACACCAATTAAATCTATTATCTTGTTTTAAAGTTATTTTTATTACAAAATGTTCTACCCATTAATTTTGCAGTCTCAGTTCCTAATGACTGTTCAGGTCGTGCGTCCCATATGGGACTCAGATCATGCACTTTACTGACAGGTTCTAGATACGCAGGTTACTACCTGTCAATCAAAATTTGACACGGCCACTATGTGCTCGCTAACAAAAGAGCACTCGTCATTGGTTGCTATAGCAACCGTTAATGCGTCTTGACACAATAACAGGGATGGATGTTGCTAAGGGAAACCATTCCCTCTGCTTGCGTGTTAGTCAGCGATCGAAGCTTCTTCCGTCATCACACTATAGCGTGCATGCTCACATTCAATCCTATTTTAATTTGAAGGAACAACGTAATGAAAAAAACACCCATTTCTGGGGCATTTAGAGACACATTGTTGTGGGACTATTTTTGCTAACTATAAGTAAGATTTTATAAACTACTATAAAGAATTTTAAAAAAAAATGGTTATTTTAAAAACATTCGGCTAGATTATGAGTTGTGCGTTAGGGTAAAATAGCAGCGTTAAGAGTTCCTAATACTGCTTTTTTACACCCGCTGCTATTACGAGTCTTGCAGGTTTAGGTGCACCGCACACTTCTTTGGCCTTACCGCAAAACGACTTAAGTAAACTTTGTAAAGTCTTTTTTCTATGGGACTTCCATAGCGCCGGTATTACGAGTCTGTCCTGGGAGGCCAAAAAGTGAGCGGTACACCCTACCCTGTCACGAGTCCTAATGCATTTAAAAGTCAGTAGTTAAGAGTTTTATGGTACAACGCCGTAACATAAAACTCATAACTAAAGTGCTAAAAAAGTACACTAACACCCATAAACTACCTATTAATCCCTAAACCGAGGCCCTGTCGCATCACAAACACTAAAATAAAAAATTTAACCCCTAATCTGCCACTCCGGACACCGCCGCCACCTACATTATAGTTATGAACCCCTAATCTGCTGCCCCCAACACCGCCGCCACCTACATTATATTTATTAACCCCTAATCTGCTGCCCCCAACACCACCGCCACCTAAATTATAATTATTAACCCCTAATCTGCCGTCCCCAATGTCGCCGCAACCTACCTACACTTTTTAACCCCTAATCTGCCGCCCCCAATGTAGCCGCCACTATAATAAACAGATTAACCCCTAAACCGCCGCACTCCCACATCACAAACATTAGTTAAATATTATTAACCCCTAATCTGCTGTCCCCAACGTCGCCACCACTATATTAAAGTTATTAACCCCTAAACCTAAGTCTAACCCTAAACCTAACACCCACTAACTTAAATATAATTTAAATAAATCTAAATAAATATTCCTATCATTAACTAAATTATTCCTATTTAAAACGAAATACTTACCTATAAATTAAACCCTAAGCTAGCTACAATATAACTTATAGTTACATTGTAGCTATCTTAGGGTTTATTTTTATTTTACAGGGAAGTTTGTATTTATTTTAACTAGGTAGAATAGTTATTAAATAGTTATTATCTATTTAATAACTACCTAGTTAAAATAAAGACAAATTTACCTGTAAAATAAACCTAATCTAAGTTACACCTAACACTACAATATAATTAAATAAATTAACTAAATTAAATACAATTACCTAAATTAAATTAAATTAGCTAAAGTACAAAAAAACCCCACTAAATTACAGAAAATAACAAACAAATTACAGATATTTAAACTAATTACACCTAATCTAATAGCCCTATCAAAATAAAAAAAAAAAAAAACCCTAGCCTAAACTAAACTACCAATAGCCCTTAAAAGGGCCTTTTGCGGGGCATTGCCCCAAAGTAATCAGCTCTTTTACCTGTAAAAAAAAATACAAACAACCCCCCAACAGTAAAACCCACCACCCACACAACCAACCCCCCAAATAAAATACTATCTAAAAAAAAAATAAGCTGAAAAGGGCATTTGGATGGACATTGCCCTTAAAAGGGCAGTTAGCTCTTTTGCCGCCCAAAGTCCCTAACCTAAAAATAAAACCACCCAATACACCATTAAAAGAACCTAACACTAACCCCCTGAAGATCGACTTACCAGGAGACGTCTTCATCCAAGCCAGTCGAAGTCCTCAACGAAGCCGGGAGAAGTCTTCATCCAAGCCAGGTGAAGTGGTCCTCCAGACGGGCAGATGTCTTCATCCAGACGGCATCTTCTATCTTCATCCATCCGGCGCGGAGTGCGTCCATCTTCAAGACATCCGACGCAGCACATCCTCTTCATCCGGAGTCTTCTTACTGAATGGAGGTACCTTTAAGTGACGTCATCCAAGATGGTGTCCCTTAGATTCCGATTGGCTGATAGAATTCTATCAGCCAATCGGAATTAAGGTAGAAAAAATCCTATTGGCTGATGCAATCAGTCAATAGGATTGAGCTTGCATTCTATTGTCTGTTCCAATCAGCCAATAGAATGTGAGCTCAATCCTATTGGCGGATTGGATCAGCCAATAGGATTAAACTTCAATCCTATTGGCTGATAATCCTATTGGCTGATTGCATCAGCCAATAGGATTTTTTCCACCTTAATTCCGATTGGCTGATAGAATTCTATCAGCCAATCAGAATCTAAGGGATGCCATCTTGGATGACATCACATAAAGGTACAGGAATTGGCGCACCTCCAAACACATGAGACCACATATTATTTTACATATTTAAACTTTTTTTTCCTTTTTGTCTTTGTACTGCAAAAAATTGCCTTCTTAATATTTCAACATTTTTTAAATAAAGATGGGATCTTAGTCACACAATATGGCCATATTCTGCTCAGCCAGTCACCACTTACAAGGTGTCCCATAAAAGACTGGTCCTAACTCTATGAAATTAGCCAAACTAAGCTGAATGATGCAATTTTTAATATATCAAAATAAAATGTCAAACCTCTCATCCAGGCTGCAAGGGATGAGGCTTCCTGGCTACATATAATTTCACATATTTCAAACATATCTCTTAATACTGCAAAAATTCCTTTCCCAATATATCCTTTGAAATATGTTTGAAATATGTGAAATAATATGTAGCCAGGAAGCCTCATCCCTTGCAGCCTGGATGAGAGGTTTGAAATTGTATTTCGATATATTAAAAATTGCATCATTCAGCTTAGTTTGGCTAGGACCAGTCTTTTATGGGACATCTTGTAAGTGGTGACTGGCTGAGCAGAATATGGCCATATTGTGTGACTAAGATCCCATCTTTATTTAAAAAATGTTGAAATTTTAAGAAGGCAATTTTTTGCAGTACAAAGACAAAGAGGAAAAAAAAGTTTAAATATGTGAAATAATATGTGGTCTCATGTGTTTGGAGGTGCGCCAATTCCTGTGTCTAAATTATATTTATTTAGGTCACTTTGGCAGCACTCCCACAATATGTGCTTTTAAAAACATATGCTTTCATTAGATGTGCTTGATCATAATTTCTTACTGATTTATCACTAGAGTACTGACCAAAGCCCTTTGATTTAAAGCACTCCACCCTGTTCAGGTGTGTTCCATATTATGTTATTTAACTGTGTGTATATAAAGCCAGGAAGCCTCATCCCATGTAGTCTGGGTGAGTGGTATAGTATTGTAATTTTGGAATTTCTCTTTGGTATATTAGAATTGTATTGGCTAATTTTATAGTATTAGGATATATTGGGAAAGCAATTTTTTGCAGTATTAAGAGATATGTTTGAAATATGTGAAATAATATGTAGCCAGGAAGCCTCATCCCTTGCCATCTGGATGAGAGGTTTGACATTTTATTTTGATATATTAAAAATTGCATCATTCAGCTTAGTTTGGCTAATTTCATAGAGTTAGGACCAGTCTTTTATGGGACACCTTGTAAGTGGTGACTGGCTGAGCAGAATATGGCCATATTGTGTGACTAAGATCCCATCTTTATTTAAAAAATGTTGAAATTTTAAGAAGGCAATTTTTTGCAGTACAAAGACAAAGAGGAAAAAAAAGTTTAAATATGTGAAATAATATGTGGTCTCATGTGTTTGGAGGTGCGCCAATTCCTGTGTCTAAATTATATTTATTTAGGTCACTTTGGCAGCACTCCCACAATATGTGCTTTTAAAAACATATGCTTTCATTAGATGTGCTTGATCATAATTTCTTACTGATTTATCACTAGAGTACTGACCAAAGCCCTTTGATTTAAAGCACTCCACCCTGTTCAGGTGTGTTCCATATTATGTTATTTAACTGTGTGTATATAAAGCCAGGAAGCCTCATCCCATGTAGTCTGGGTGAGTGGTATAGTATTGTAATTTTGGAATTTCTCTTTGGTATATTAGAATTGTATTGGCTAATTTTATAGTATTAGGATATATTGGGAAAGCAATTTTTTGCAGTATTAAGAGATATGTTTGAAATATGTGAAATAATATGTAGCCAGGAAGCCTCATCCCTTGCCATCTGGATGAGAGGTTTGACATTTTATTTTGATATATTAAAAATTGCATCATTCAGCTTAGTTTGGCTAATTTCATAGAGTTAGGACCAGTCTTTTATGGGACACCTTGTAAGTGGTGACTGGCTGAGCAGAATATGGCCATATTGTGTGACTAAGATCCCATCTTTATTTAAAAAATGTTGAAATATTAAGAAGGCAATTTTTTGCAGTACAAAGACAAAAAGGAAAAAAAAAGTTTAAATATGTGAAATAATATGTGGTCTCATGTGTTTGGAGGTGCGCCAATTCCTGTGTCTAAATTATATTTATTTTGGTCACTTTGGCAGCACTCCCACAATATGTGCATTTAAAAACATATGCTTTCATTAGATGTGCTTGATCATAATTTCTTACTGATTTATCACTTAAAGGTACCTTCATTCAGTAAGAAGACTCCAGATGAAGAGGATTGTCTGCGTCGGATGTCTTGAAGATGGACCCGCTCCGCGCCGGATGGATGAAGATAGAAGATGCCGTCTGGATGAAGACTTCTGCCAGTTTGGAGGACCACTTCGTCCGGCTTGGATGAAGACTTCTCCCCGCTTCGTTGAGGACTTCGGCCCGGCTTGGATGAAGACGTCTCCCAGTAAGTCGATCTTCAGAGGGTTAGTGTTAGATTTTTTAAGGGTGCATTGGGTGGGTTTTATTTTTAGGATAGGGACTTTGGGCGGCAATGCCCATCCAAATGCCCTTTTCAGGGCAATGGGGAGCTTAGGTTTTTTTAGATAGTATTTTATTTGGGGGGTTGGTTGTGTGGGTGGTGGGTTTTATTGTTGGGGGGTTGTTTGTATTTTATTTTACAGGTAAAAGAGCTGAATTAGTTTAAATATCTGTAATTTGTTTATTATTTTCTGTAATTTAGTGTTTGTTTGTTTTTTGTATTTTAGCTAATTTAATTTAGCTAATTGTATTTAATTTAGTTAATTTATTTAATTGTATTGTAGTGTTAGGTGCTAGTGTAACTTAGGTTAGGTTATATTTTACAGGTAAATTTGTCTTTATTTTAGCTAGGCAGTTATTAAATAGTTAATAACTATTTAATAACTATTCTACCTAGTTAAAATAAATACAAACTTGCCGGTAAAATAAAAATAAATCCTAAGATAGCTACAATGTAACTATTAGTTATATTGTAGCTAGCTTAGGTTTTTTATAGGCAAATATTTACTTTTAAATAGGAATAATTAAGTTAAGTTATTTTAGATTTGTGTAGGTTGAACTTGATGGACTTTGGTCTTTTTTCAACCTTATCTACTATGTTACTATGTAATGATAGGAATATTTATTTAGATTTATTTAAATTTTATTTAAGTTAGCGGGTGTTAGGTTTAGAGTTAGACTTAGGTTTAGGGGTTAATAACTTTAATATAGTGGCGACATTGGGGGCGGCAGATTAGGGGTTAATAAATGTAGGTAGGTGGCGGCGATGTTAGGGCCGGCAGATTAGGGGTTAATAATATTTAACTAATGTTTGCGAGGCGGGAGTGAGGTGGTTTAGGGTTTAATCTGTTTATTATAGTGGCGGCAACGTTGGGGGCGGCAGATTAGGGGTAAAAAAGTGTAGGTAGGTGGCGGCAACATTGGGGCTGCAGATTAGGGGTTAATAAATATAATGTAGGTGTCGGCGATGTTGGGGGCAGCAGATTAGGGGTTCATAACTATAATGTAGGTGGCGGAAGGTCCAGAGCGGCAGATTAAGGGTTAAAAATATAATGTAGATGTTGGCGATGTCGGGGGCGGCAGATTAGGGGTTAATAAGTGTAAGGTTAGGGGTGTTTAGACTCAGGGTTCATGTTAGGGTATTAGGCATAGACATAACTTTTATTTCCCCATAGGAATCAATGGGGCTGCGTTAAGGAGCTTTACACTGCTTTGTTGCAGGTGTTAAGACTTTTTCTCAGCCGGCTCTCCCTGTTGATGCCTATGGGGAAATCGAACACGAGCACGTACGACCAGCTCACCGCTGACTTAAGCAGCGCTGGTATTGGAGTGCGGTAATGAGCAAAATTTTGCTCTACGCTCACTTATTGTCTTTTAACGACGGGTTTTTCTGCTGCAGATAAGTGAGCGGTGAGAGAAAACTGCTTGTTAGCACTGCATAGCTTCTAACGCAAAACTCATAATCTAGGTGATTATATTTAATTATTATGTAAAAATTGAGAGTGTTTATTATGGACCTTTAACTATACTTTGTATAATTTTGATGTGTTTTGAGACACTTCTTTGTTTTGCGAAACAGTTAACCAGTGCTCTGAGGACGTGGTAATAATTCAAGCGTAAATTGCGATTGAGCTCAAGTGATTGCATTTACTTTTAACTTGTAATACAAGCGGAAATCCCGACGAGCGCAAACACCCTTGATAAACCCCTTATCACTCGTGCGTAACTGTTAGCATTCCACTCTTAATCTGATCCATAGCGTTTCCATTGCCAGTAATTAAAGTGAAAGTCAATCCTAGCGTTTGTGAAACCCTAGGATTGACCACTGGAACAAATAAAGGGGACTTTCATTCATGAAGTATAAAATACTTCATGCAGAAAGCTCTGTTATTTGTTTGCAGTGTTCGCAGCACTGAGCTGCTCAGGCAGCCCATGGCAGAACGCTGTTTTGCTAAGAGGTGACGTTTCCAGTCTCACAAGGCTTCAAGACAGATTTCCCGCACAGCTATTGGCTAAGAGGTGAAAACGACACCTCTCAAATAATACAACGTTCTGCCATGGCCTGCCTGAGCAGCTCAGTGCAGCGGACGCTTGAAACAAATAAAGGAGCTTTCTGCATGAAGTATTTTATACTTCATGAATGAAAGTCTCCTTTATTTCTTCCAATGGCCAATCCTAGCGTTTCACAAAAGATAGGCTTGACTTTCACTTTGGGAATAAAGTGTTTAACTATATATGTTTGTTTTCAGCTACTTGGCTACAAAGGGCTCCAAATTATGGAAATTTGTGCAATGATACTGTGCTGCCCTGAGTACCCAGATTGCCCTCCTGTCTGCTGCCCACTTTTGCTGCTGTTCCTCCAAGTTGTAAAACTGTACTCCTTGTGCAATGTTAAATAGTTAAATGCAGATGAGGCTGGGCAGGGAAGGTTAATGACAACGAACCTCATCTGCCCATCCATTGATAAATGGAGCCCTATTTCCAAATTGTCCTCTGCTCTCCTGCATGTCATGCTGCTTTCGTACTGCTCCATAATATTTTTTATTTTATTTTTTTTAATCTCTTTTTATTGTGAAAAAATAATTGCATTACCACAGTATATACCATATTGGTCTCATAACAAAACAGGATATTCTTCCCATTGGTACATCACATTTCATAGAGAAAGTTTTATGTCAACATATAATCTATTTTGAGTACCATAACAATACAAAATCTATTTTTCTGATACAACATATAATTTCCATACACAAAAAAATTAATTCAACATTTTATCTGTTAGACGCACCCTAACAAAAACTTGAGTTTTCTCTTGTCTTGAACTTCCTTAGTTATCTATTTTTCTAAAAAATAATAAAATAAAATAAATAGAACTTAACTGGGACAAAAAAGTGCAAAAATTGACAACAAAAAAAGTGAAGAAAAGAAGGGGGAGGGGTCCTGCCTCTTATCCATCAAATGACTCTTTATACTAGTACCAGGATGGTGGGGAAAATATTTCTTAAAATTAAAACTGCAAAGGTATCAGTCTTATGGAATTGTCTCGTAAGGACACAACAGGATGATTTCCAACCATTTATCAATAAAAGCATTATTCTGTTTGGTGGAAGACATAGGGGTATTAAATTGCTCAAAAATTATTTGCTCAAAAATTATTTGAGAGTAGATTGTTTGTTTAAAGAGAACTATTAATGACACAACTTTTTTTTCCAATTCTGTAATATTAGAATACGGCCAATCATTATGGCAGTATTAATTAATTTACGGCTAGATTACAAGTTTTGCGTTATGAGTAAAAAAGCAGCGTTAAGGCTCATAACGCTGCTTTTTTACTACAGCTGCTATTACGAGTCTTGTAGGTACAACTGTCCTGCACACTTTTTTGGCTGTACAGCAAATTAACTTACGCAATTTGCGTAAAGTCTTTTTTCAATGGGACTTCCATAGCATCGGTATTACAAGCTTTTTTGTTTTAGGCCAAAAAGTGAGCAGTGCAGCCTATTCGCAAGATTCGTAAAGCATTCTAAAGTCAGTAGTTATGAGTTTTACACTACAAAGCTGTAACATAAAACTCATAACTAAGTGCTTAAAAGTACACTAACACCCATAAACTACCTATTAACCCCTAAACCGAGGCCCTCCCGCATCGCAAACACTAAAATAAAATTATTAACCCCTAATCTGCCGCTCCCGACATCGCCGCCACTAGAATAAACATATTAACCCCTAAACCGCTGTACTCCTGCATCGCAAACACTAGTTAAATATTATTAACCCCTAATCTGCCACCCCCAACGTCGCTGCCACTATACTAAATGTATTAACCCCTAAACCTAAGTCTAACCCTAACACCCACTAACAAATATAATTAAAATAAATCTAAAGAAAACCTACTATCATTACCTAAATAATTCCTATTTAAAACTAAATACTATTACTTACCTATAAAATAAACCCTAAGCTAGCTACAATATAACTAATAGTTACATTGTAGCTATCTTAGGGTTTATTTTTATTTTACAGGTAAGTTTTTATTTATTTTAACTAGGTAGAATAGTTACTAAATAGTTATTAACTATTTACTAACCACGTAGCTAAAATGAATACAAATTTACCTGTAAAATAAAACCGAACCTGAGTTACACTAACACCTAACCTTACACTACAATTAAATAAATTACCTAAATTAAATACAATTACCTATATTAAATACAAATACCTAAATTACAAAAAAAACCCACTAAATTACACAAAATAAAAAACAAATTACAAGATATTTAAACTAATTACACCTAATCTAATAGCCCTATCAAAATAAAAAAAAGCCCCCCAAAATAAAAAAAAAACTGCCAATTGCCTTAAAATGGCCTTTTGCGGGGCATTGCCCCATAGAAATCAGCTCTTTTACCTGTAAAAAAAAATACAAACAACCCCCCCAACAGTAAAACTCACCACCCATACAACCAACCCCCCAACTATAACCCTAACTAAAAAAACCTAAGCTCCCCATTGCCCTGAAAAGGGCATTTGGATGGGCATTTAGCTCTAAAAGGGCATTTAGATCTATTGCTGCCCAAACCCTAGTTTAAAACTAAAACCCACCCAATAAACCCTTAAAAACACCTTACACTAACCCCCGAAGATCCACTTACAGTTTTGAAGAGCCGACATCCATTCTCAACGAAGCCTGGAGAAGTCCTCAGTCAAGCAGCAAGAAGTCCTCAACGAAGCCGGGAGAAGTCTTCATCCAAGCCGGGAGAAGTGGTCCTCCAGACGGGCAGAAGTTTTCATCCAGACGGCATCTTCTATCTTCATCCATCCAGCGCGGAGCGGGTCCATCTTCAAGACATCCGGCGTGGAGCATCCTCTTCTTCCGACGACTCCCGGCAAATGAAGGTTCCTTTAAGTGACATCATCCAAGATTGTGTCGCTTAGATTCTGATTGGCTGATAGAATTCTATCAGCCAATCGAAATTAAGGTTGAAAAAATCCTATTGGCTGATGCGATTAGCCAATAGGATTGAACTTCAACCCTATTGGATAATCTAATCAGCCAATAGGATTGAGCTCACATTCTATTGGCTGTTCCAATCAGCCAATAGAATGCAAGCTCAATCCTATTGGCTGATTGGATCAGCTAATAGGATTTTTTCAACCTTAATTCTGATTGGCTGATAGAATACTACAGCCATTCAGAATCTAAGGGACGCCATCTTGGATGACGTCACTTAAAGGAATCTTCATTCGTCGGGAGTCGTCGGAAAAAGAAGATGCTGCGCGCCGAATGTCTTGAAGATGGACCCGCTCCGCGCCAGATGGATGAAGATAGAAGATGCCTGGATGAAGACTTCTGCCCTTCTGGAGGACCACTTCACCTGGCTTGGATGAAGACTTCTTCCGGCTTTGTTGAGGACTTCGGCCCAGTTGGATGAAGACTTCTCCCGGTAAGGTGATCTTCAAGGGGTTATTGTTAGGTTTTTTTAAGGGGGTATTGGGTGGGTTTTAGAGTAGGGTTGGTTGTATGGATGGTGGGTTTTAATGTTGGGGGGGATTTGTAATTTTTTTTTACATGTAAAAGAGCTGATTACTTTGGGGCCATGCCCGACAAAAGGCTCTTTTAAGGGCTATTTGTAATTTAGTGTAGGGTAGGGCTTTTTAATTTTTTTATTTTGGGGGGTAATTTGTTTATTATTTTTTGTAATTTAGTGGGGGGGGTTGTACTTTAGCTAATTTTATTTAATTGTATTTAATTTAGGGAATTCATTTAATTATAGTGTAGTGTTAGGTGTTATGGTAACTTAGGCTAGGTTTTATTTTACAGGTACGTTTGTATTTATTTTAGCTAGGTAGTTATTAAATAGTTAATAACTATTTAGTAACTATTATACCTAGTTAAAATAAATACAAACATGCCTGTAAAATAAAAATAAACCCTAAGATAGCTACAATGTAACTATTAGTTATATTGTAGCTATCTTAGGGTTTATTTTATAGGTAAGTATTTAGTTTTAAATAGGAATAATTTAGTTAAGTTTAGATTTATTTAAATTATATTTAAGTTAGAGGGGTTAGGGTTAGACTTAGATTTAGGGGTTAATAACTTCAGTATAGTGGCAGATTAGGGGGGCGGCAGATTAGGGGTTAATTAATGTAGGTAGGTGTCGGCGATGTTAGGGATGGCAGATTAGGGGTTAATAATATTTAACTAATGTTTGCGAGGCGGGAGTGCCACGGTTTAGGGGTTAATATATTTATTATAGTGGCAATGATGTCCGGTTCGGCAGATTAGGGGTTAATAATTTCATTTTAGTGTTTGCGATGTGGGAGGGCCTTGGTTTAGGGGTTAATGGTAGTATATGGGTGTTAGTGTACTTTTTATAACTTTAGTTAAGAGTTTTATGCTACGGCGTTGTAGTGTAAAACTCTTAACTACTGACTTTAAAATGCGGTACCAGTCTTGACAGGAGAGGGTCTACCGCTCACTTTTTGGCAGACTCGTAATACCGGCGCTATGCAAGTCCCATTGAAAAAAGAGGATACACAATTTCCGTAAGTGTATTTGCGGTATTTCCAAGTCTGACCAAAAAAGTGAGCAGTGAGCCTGTACCTTCAAGACTCGTAATCCCAGCGGGCGTTAAAAAGCAGCGTTAGGACCTCTTAACGCTGCTTTTTTAACCTAACGCACAACTCGTAATCTAGCCTTAATTAAATCAATGTGTTCTTGATCCCGAATATATTTTGAGGCAAGTGATAATCCTTGAATGTTCTGCGATGAATATACTCCATCTTGTTTTTTGTTTTTTTAAATATTCTTATTTAGATTCATTTTAAGGTACCAATACACTTTATGTCATCAAAATCCATACAGAACATTAGTTTCCATACATACAATCTCAAGGATAGACAGAAAAAATATATTACATAGGGTAATCTAAGCATGTTTAAATGACAATTCCTTACATTATTTGTGCCAGGTAAACTGTATGCCTTCTAGGTAGTCTATAAGGCCACTCTGGACTTCCCAGTACAAATAAGAATTGTGGTGTTAAAGAGGGCATGTATGAACAGTAGGAGACCATTCTTGGGTCTCAAATAGTGAATCTTGGTTTTCTTTTTTCTTATTTTAAACATATCTAGTAATATTAACCTCCAACTAAGATATATATATATATATATATATATATATATATATACACATATATACAGTATATATATATATATATATACATAAACTATGCAACTTTACGATCTACCGTATAGGAAACATAAAACTGGTGGAGCTTGAGAGCTTAGCAAGAACAGTGAGCATAATGGAAAATAACAAGGAAGACTATCAGATGGGGGCGTTTAATCTGCAAACATCTTTAACATACATAAGCAGAAGTAGCTTCTTTAGGGTAAGAATAAATGTGAAAACATAGGTCAAATTTTTTTTTTTAGTTTTTCAAAGAGCTTTATTAAAGTTGCATCTAAAATACATATAAGTGAGTTATCAACAAGGGGGCCCAAACTGCCCCCGAGACAGCATAAAAATACAGAAGTTAGAGGTTACAGAATGCTACAAACAATGGTACCAAGGGCTCGACATATACCATGCAATAATTACGGTACCAACCATTTATTATGAAAGAGACTCTAGGGTCTCGAAAGACTCTTGTAAGAAAGCATAGGGATGAGATAGAGGGGGAGGAGGGAGGAAGGGTTGTCATGTGATAGGGGATCTGTAGGACTACCATGTATTGGGTATGCTAGACCTAGGTCGTATCCATCATTCTCATATGTCCAGTTAGCCTGGGGACAGTACATTAGGTTTCCATGTTGTGTCATAAGTGCCTTTCCGTTAGCCCAAGTTAATTCGAACAAGTCAGAGTTACCCAATTTGTAGAAAATATCTGTTTCTCTTGTTAAGTGTATCCAGTCCACGGATCATCCATTACTTATGGGATATTAACTCCTCCCCAACAGGAAGTGCAAGAGGATTCACCCAGCAGAGCTGCTATATAGCTCCTCCCCTAACTGCCATTACCAGTCATTCTCTTGCACCCAACGAATAGATAGGATGTGTGAGAGGACTGTGGTGATTATACTTAGTTTCATACCTTCAATCAAAAGTTTGTTATTTTATAATAGCACCGGAGTGTGTTATTCCTTCTCTGGTAGAATTTGAAGAAGAATCTACCTGAGTTTTTCTATGATTTTAGCCGGAGTAGTTAAGATCATATTGCTGTTTCTCGGCCATCTGAGGAGAGGTAAACTTCAGATCAGGGGACAGCGGGCAGATTAATCTGCAAAGAGGTATGTAGCAGCTTATTATTTTCTGACAATGCAATTGATGAGAAAATTCTGCCATACCGATATAATGTAAACTCAGCCTTAAATGCAGTAGCAGCAACTGGTATCAGGCTGTCATGTATGTATATTTTACACTTCAGTATTCTGGGGAATGGCACTTCACTGGAATTATACTGTATGCATAAAACTTTAGCCTAATTTGCAGGGACTAGCAACAGGCTTTTTAATAACACTCAATTTATTAATGTTAAACGTTTTTTGCTGGCATGTAAAATCGTTTAATTTTCTGAGGTACTGGGTGAAAAAATGTTTTGGGCACTATTTTTTTCCACTTGGCAGTCGTTTTATTTAATTTATGACAGTTTACTGATCTCTCTCACTGTTATGTGTGAGGGGGAGGGACCTTTTTTGGTGCTTTTGCTACGCATCAAAAAATTCAGTCAGAAGTTTATTGTCTTCCCTGCATGATCCGGTTCATCTCTACAGAACTCAGGGGTCTTCAAAACTTGTTTTGAGGGAGGTAATCACTCACAGCAGAGCTGTGAGATTGTAGTTGACTGTGATAAAAAAAAAAAAATGTTTATTTCTGTATTTTTTTTTTCTGCTATCAGGGTTAGTTATCCTTTGCTAATGGGAGCAATCCTTTGCTAAAATTGTGTTTTTTACAAAGATTTGATGCTATAACTTTTCAGTTTATTAATTTTCAACTGTCATAACTTTTTCTGTGCTTCTTATAGGCACAGTACGTTTTCATATTATAGTAAATTACTTGAAAAGTATTTCCAAGTTGCTAGTTTATTTGCTAGTGTGTTAAACATGTCTGATTCAGAGGAAGATATCTGTGCTATATGTACTAAAGCCAAAGTGGAGCCCAATAGAAATTTATGTACTAACTGTATTGATGCTACTTTAAATAAAAGTCAATCTGTACAAATTGAACATATTTCACCAAACAACGAGGGGAGAGTTATGCCGACTAACTCGCCTCACGTGTCAGTACCTGCATCTCCCGCTCGGGAGGTGCGTGATATTGTAGCGCCGAGTACATCTGGGCGGCCATTACAAATCACATTACAGGATATGGCTACTGTTATGACTGAAGTTTTGGCTAAATTACCAGAACTAAGAGGTAAGCGTGATCACTCTGGGGTGAGAACAGAGTGCGCTGATAATATTAGGGCCATGTCAGACACTGCGTCACAATTTGCAGAACATGAGGACGGAGAGCTTCATTCTGTGGGTGACGGTTCTGATCCAAACAAACTGGATTCAGATATTTCAAATTTTAAATTTAAGCTGGAAAACCTCCGTGTATTACTAGGGGAGGTGTTAGCGGCTCTGAATGATTGTAACACAGTTGCAATACCAGAGAAAATGTGTAGGTTGGATAAATATTTTGCGGTACCGGCGAGTACTGACGTTTTTCCTATACCTAAGAGACTTACTGAAATTGTTACTAAGGAGTGGGATAGACCCCGTGTGCCGTTCTCACCCCCTCCGATATTTAGAAAGATGTTTCCAATAGACGCCACCACACGGGACTTATGGCAAACGGTCCCTAAGGTGGAGGGAGCAGTTTCTACTTTAGCTAAGCGTACCACTATCCCGGTGGAGGATAGCTGTGCCTTTTCAGATCCAATGGATAAAAAGTTAGAGGGTTACCTTAAGAAAATGTTTGTTCAACAAGGTTTTATATTGTAACCTCTTGCATGCATTGCGCCTGTCACGGCTGCAGCAGCATTTTGGTTTGAGTCTCTGGAAGAGACACTTGAATCAGCTCCATTAGATGAGATTACACACAAGCTTAAAGCCCTTAAGTTAGCTAACTCATTTATTTCAGATGCCGTAGTACATTTAACTAAACTTACGGCTAAGAATTCCGGATCCGCCATTCAGGCACGCAGAGCACTGTGGCTAAAATCCTGGTCAGCTGACGTTACTTCTAAATCTAAATTGCTTAATATACCTTTCAAAGGGCAGACCTTATTCGGGCCCGGGTTGAAAGAAATTATCGCTGACATTACAGGAGGTAAAGGCCATGCCCTGCCTCAAGACAGAGCCAAACCTAAGGCTAGACAGTCTAATTTTCGTTCCTTTCATAATTTCAAAGCAGGAGCAGCATCAACTTCCTCTGCACCAAAACAGGAAGGAGCTGTTGCTCGCTACAGACAAGGCTGGAGACCTAACCAGTCCTGGAACAAGGGCAAGCAGGCCAGGAAACCTGCTGCTGCCCCTAAGACAGCATGAATCGAGGGCCCCCGATCCGGGAACGGGTCTAGTGGGGGGCAGACTTTCTCTCTTCGCCCAGGCTTGGGCAAGAGATGTCCAGGATCCCTGGGCGTTAGAGATCATATCTCAGGGATACCTTCTAGACTTCAAATTCTCTCCCCCAAGAGGGAGATTTTATCTGTCAAGGTTGTCAACAAACCAAATAAAGAAAAAGGCGTTTCTACGCTGCGTACAAGATCTTTTATTAATGGGAGTGATCCATCCGGTTCCGCGGTCGGAACAAGGACAAGGGTTTTACTCAAATCTGTTTGTGGTTCCCAAAAAAGAGGGAACTTTCAGGCCAATCTTGGATTTAAAGATCCTAAACAAATTCCTAAGAGTTCCATCGTTCAAAATGGAAACTATTCGGACAATTTTACCCATGATCCAAAAGGGTCAGTACATGACCACAGTGGATTTAAAGGATGCTTACCTTCACATACCGATTCACAAAGATCATTACCGGTATCTAAGGTTTGCCTTTCTAGACAGGCATTACCAGTTTGTAGCTCTTCCATTCGGATTGGCTACGGCTCCGAGAATCTTCACAAAGGTTCTGTGTGCTCTTCTGGCGGTACTAAGACCGCGAGGAATTGCGGTAGCTCCGTACCTAGACGACATTCTGATACAAGCTTCAAGCTTTCAAACTGCCAAGTCTCATACAGAGTTAGTACTGGCATTTCTAAGGTCGCATGGATGGAAGGTGAACGAAAAGAAGAGTTCTCTCTTTCCACTCACAAGAGTTCCCTTCTTGGGGACTCTTATAGATTCTGTAGAAATGAAGATTTACCTGACAGAAGACAGGTTAACAAAGCTTCAAAATGCATGCCGTGTCCTTCATTCCATTCAACACCCGTCAGTAGCTCAATGCATGGAGGTGATCGGCTTAATGGTAGCAGCAATGGACATAGTACCCTTTGCACGTCTACATCTCAGACCGCTGCAATTGTGCATGCTAAGTCAGTGGAATGGGGATTACTCAGACTTGTCCCCTACTCTGAATCTGGATCAAGAGACCAGAAATTCTCTTCTATGGTGGCTTTCTCGGCCACATCTGTCTAGGGGGATGCCATTCAGCAGGCCGGACTGGACAATTGTAACAACAGACGCCAGCCTACTAGGTTGGGGCGCTGTCTGGAATTCTCTGAAGGCTCAGGGACAATGGAATCAGGAGGAGAGTCTCCTACCAATAAACATTCTGGAATTGAGAGCAGTTCTCAATGCCCTTCTGGCTTGGCCCCAGTTAACAACTCGGGGGTTCATCAGGTTTCAGTCGGACAACATCACGACTGTAGCTTACATCAACCATCAGGGAGGGACAAGAAGCTCCCTAGCAATGATGGAAGTATCAAAGATAATTCGCTGGGCAGAGTCTCACTCTTGCCACCTGTCAGCAATCCACATCCCGGGAGTGGAGAACTGGGAGGCGGATTTCTTAAGTCGTCAGACTTTTCATCCGGGGGAGTGGGAACTTCATCCGGAGGTCTTTGCCCAAATACTTCGACGTTGGGGCAAACCAGAGATAGATCTCATGGCGTCTCGACAGAACGCCAAGCTTCCTCGTTACGGGTCCAGATCCAGGGATCCGGGAGCGGTTCTGATAGATGCTTTGACAGCACCTTGGACCTTCGGGATGGCTTATGTGTTTCCACCCTTCCCGATGCTTCCTCGATTGATTGCCAGAATAAAACAGGAGAGAGCATCAGTGATTCTAATAACGCCTGCATGGCCACGCAGGACTTGGTATGCAGATCTAGTGGACATGTCATCCTGTCCACCTTGGTCGCTACCTCTGAAACAGGACCTTCTGATCCAGGGTCCCTTCAAACATCAAAATCTAATTTCTCTGAAGTTGACTGCTTGGAAATTGAACGCTTGATTTTATCAAAACGTGGTTTTTCTGAGTCAGTTATTGATACCTTAATACAGGCTAGGAAGCCTGTTACCAGAAAGATTTACCATAAGATATGGCGCAAATACTTATATTGGTGCGAATCCAAGAGTTACTCATGGAGTAAGGTTAGGATTCCGAGGATATTGTCTTTTCTACAAGAAGGTTTAGAAAAGGGTTTATCCGCTAGTTCCTTAAAGGGACAGATTTCAGCTCTGTCCATTCTTTTACACAAACGTCTGTCAGAAGTTCCGGACGTTCAAGCTTTTTGTCAGGCTTTAGCTAGGATCAAGCCTGTGTTTAAAACTGTTGCTCCACCATGGAGTTTGAACTTAGTTCTTAATGTTTTACAGGGGGTTCCGTTTGAACCCCTTCATTCCATTGTTATCAAGTTGTTATCTTGGAAAGTTCTGTTTTTAATGGCGATTTCCTCGGCTCGAAGAGTCTCTGAGTTATCTGCCTTACATTGTGATTCTCCTTATCTGATTTTTCATTCAGACAAGGTAGTTCTGCGTACTAAACCTGGGTTCCTACCTAAGGTGGTCACTAACAGGAATATCAATCAAGAGATTGTGGTTACATCTTTGTGTCCTAATCCTTCTTCGAAAAAGGAACGTCTGCTACACAATCTAGATGTAGTCCGTGCCCTGAAATTTTATCTACAGGCAACTAAGGATTTTCGACAAACGTCTTCCCTGTTTGTCGTTTATTCTGGTCAGAGGAGAGGTCAAAAAGCTTCGGCTACCTCTCTCTCCTTTTGGCTTTGTAGCATAATACGGTTAGCCTATGAGACTGCTGGACAGCAGCCTCCTGAAAGAATTACAGCACATTCTACTAGAGCTGTGGCTTCCACTTGGGCCTTTAAGAATGAGGCTTCTGTTGAACAGATTTGCAAGGCTGCAACTTGGTCTTCTCTTCATACTTTTTCCAAATTTTACAAATTTGACACTTTTGCTTCTTCGGAGGCTGTTTTTGGGAGTAAGGTTCTTCACGCAGTGGTTCCTTCCGTATAAAGAGCCTGCCTGTCCCTCCCGTCATCCGTGTACTTTAGCTTTGGTATTGGTATCCCATAAGTAATGGATGATCCGTGGACTGGATACACTTAACAAGAGAAAACATAATTTATGCTTACCTGATAAATTTATTTCTCTTGTAGTGTATCCAGTCCACGGCCCGCCCTGTCACTTTAAGGCAGGTAATTTTTCCATTAAACTACAGTCACCACTGTACCCTATGGTTTTCCTTTCTCTGCATGTTTTCGGTTGAATGACTGGTAATGGCAGTTAGGGGAGGAGCTATATAGCAGCTCTGCTGGGTGAATCCTCTTGCACTTCCTGTTGGGGAGGAGTTAATATCCCATAAGTAATGGATGATCCGTGGACTGGATACACTACAAGAGAAATAAATTTATCAGGTAAGCATAAATTATGTTTTCCATGGTGTAAAGATAAGCCATATAAGAGCAAACCCTAGACCAACTAGGCAGGGATTCTTTCTTCCAATCACAAGCTATTAAATGTTTTATTGACATAAAAAGATATATGCTTATGTATGCGTGGTGCTTAGGGAGAGTGTGTACACCAATATGTAGGAGAGCAACTGATGCCGAGCTGCACAGAGATATACCTAGTTTGGGGAGAACCTGGAAGCACCTGTTCCATAGAGGGCGAAGTTTGGGGCATTCCCACCATATGTGCAAAGAGTCACCCTTCTGGCCACAACCTCTCCAACAATGAGGGGACGTACTAGGGAATATTTTAGCCAGTCTAGTGGCGACGTAATACCAGTGAGCCAACAGTTTGTAATAAGTCTCAAATAGGGTTGTGCAATGAATAGCTTTCTGGGTGCATTCAAGGGTGTCCCCCCATGTGTCTACTGTGAGTGACCTACCAAGCAGGGACTCCTACCTCAGGAGGTGAGCCACTGTCTGTGATTGAAGATTAAGGCCCAGGAGGGTGTAGTGGCGGGAAAGGGGTCTACTAAGTCTGTTTCCTTGGTTCCAATGCGAACTTCCAGGGGGCTAAAGGGCGGGCCAGTGCAGGTTTGAAGCCCCAACTGATCAGGAAGCTTTTAATTATATGGTATTCAAACTTCATGTATTGTGGTAGAACCAGTTCAGTATCAATTTGAGAAATGGGTCTAAATCCGACCCTCGGTAATGGAAGTCAAAGGTCCGAGACCACGTTGACTCCCAGCTGAGCCCATTTCAAAGGATGTGTGTCCTGCAGACCCGCCAGTAAACCAGGGAGAGAGGTGATAGGAGAGGGGTGCGGGGCAATGTGTCAAGAGTGGCGAATTTTGTCCCAGAAATGTACACATTCCAGAATAATAGGGTTCGACAAAATCAGTTCCCTACGACAATGCGGGGGCATCCAGATCAAATCACGTAAGTTTAGGTTGTAAGGCAAAGAGGCCTGTTCAATGGAGCACCATTTGCAGGAGGACTGTTTAACTCCCCACTGTGAGATATGGGTGAGCATTGTCCCCTCGTAATATCTCACTATCGAGGGAGAACCCAACCCACCACATATCCGAGGTAGTTGCAGTACTCTCTGCGCCACTCTTGGTGGCTTACCCTGCCAAATATGTTTGGTGAGTTTGCTCTGGAATTGCAGGAGGATTTGTTTGGGAACTCTAATTGGGAGGGAACGGAACAGGTATGTGAGTCGAGGTAGAAAGGACATTTTCAAGGCTGAAATCCGTCCCATCCACGAAACATGGGACAAATTCCAACTTTTATTGAGGGAAAGGAGATCCGATAGTAATGGGAGGTAATTGTCCCTGATGACTCGGGGCAGATTGCTAGAAAGTTTAACTCCAAGATGCACTATCGACGATTTCGTCCAGTGGAATGGGTATTTAGTTTTTAGAGGAGCAAGTTTCGAGCTCCCAAAGCCTTGGGTATATATCTCCGTTTTTTATATGTTTAATTTATAGTAAGAATGAGCATTAAATTCTTCCACTATTTGCAAGAGTCTAGGGAGAGTAATAGTGAGGTCAGGCGAGAAAAGGGTGATGTCATCTGTGAACAAAGCAATGTTATGCTTGGTGCCACAGAGGGTAATCCCACCCATACGGGCATCAGCTCTAATCTGTTCGGCTAGAGGCTCAATGGCTAGCGCAAAGAGCAGGGGCGATAGGGGGCAGCCCTGTCTAGTCCCATTGGATATAGTGAAGGGGGATGTTTGGAAACCAAGGCCCCTTACTGAGGCAGAAGGGGCAGAATATAGGGCCTTAATTGCCCCAATAAGGTTTCTAGGGAATTGAAAGATTTCAAGCACTTCCCATAGGTCAAATTTTATGCGGCAGCAGTTAGGACCATTGTAATATATTATGAGAGTCCTATTTTACTATAGGTGTCTAACATAATATAGTTTTAAAAAAATTAGAGCAGATATCCCTTTTATCATTCGTAGTGAACCCATTAGTTTTAGACTTAGGTTAGATTATACAGGTGAGTGCTTTCACAGCTTAGCGTGAGTAAAGTAGTCTGAGATGATCAATCCTCAGAAGAGACATTAGTTCCATTATCTAGTAGCACTTCTGCTAGGTTCCCTGAATAAAGGCTGTGGTTGCACTAACAAATTATATCTAAGAGTTCTATTAGGGCTACCACTAATGAATGCAAACAATATGCACAGTAAAATATACAAATAAAGATAATGTCCATAAATATGTATGGGAGTAAATAATATAGGTTGGGACCATAATGATTATCAAATTTGGCAAATTTAGCTATATTTTCCATCAGGAACCGGCATGTGAACTGCTGCAGAGAGTTTTCACAGAGGTCCCTAAAGTGACTGTTTCCTGAGATATACTCAGCCTATACCAGCTTTCTTGTGAAGGTTTCTGTATCTGGGGCCATTACGCTTACAGAGATACGATCTGAATAGGAACGGATTGCAATAGTCCCAGAATCCTAACAGGTCTCCACTTACAGATCGCGCTCGCCCTCCTGTAGATTTTAATAGTGACCACTGCTTCCTCAGTCCGTAGACCAGTGCTTTCCAAACTGTGTGTCGTTACACATTAGTGTGTTGGCGGCAGTGTGTAGGTGTGTCCCTGCTTAAACACAATTGTTTTTGAATTAAAAATTCATTTTACATTTTTTTTTTTGGTTTCCAACTTTCCGCCTGCCTGCTACGCATATCATGTGATTGATACCTAGTGGGTGACAGATCATCTTAACCTATTGGCACAGCTTAGCAGGAACTGAAACTATTCCCATTGGTGGCACATTGGCTTCTGACTGCTCGTGTAGACTCCTCAATCGGCTTGTGACTGCACATGTAGTCAGTGAGTTAGACAGCAGTGTGTTTGCAGCGCAGGCAGTAGTCAGTTGGACTAGCAGAGCTCTGAGGGCAGCAGCTTAAACACTGAGCTGAAGTCAGAAGTCAAAGTGTTTTTTCAGGGTTTTTTGCAGCTAGCTCCAAGTAGTGCTGCTCCTGCTCATGATATATGGATAAGAAGTGGAAGCTTAAAAATGCTTGATGATGAAATGCGATTGTCTTTATCTAATATTCCACTAAATATTCAGAAACTGTGTTCATCCCATCAACCTCATACATCCCATTAAAATAGTAAGTAGCTATTGGTGTTATTAAACTTTTTTTTTTATTCTTGCACATACATACTATTAATTGGAAATACATTTAGTTATTATATAATTTATGTATCTGTCCATATCTCTTAATACAAGTTAGTTTAACCTCCTGTTTGCTAGTACAACTGAATTACTGTATCGCAAAATGATGTAGGTCTAAAAAGTGTGTCACAAACATAAAAGAAAAGCTCTGCCGTAGACATACCTCCAACTATCTACTTTGTCGAATAACGGTAGGTATGAGGACGTTGTCAGGCGAGTTTGCATTGTCACAGGTCTGGTACTTACAACCCAGATTGTGTGCACCTTTACTCTGGGGGCGGCAGGTTGTAAGGTTAGTGAGGAGAGAGGCACCGGGGCTATAGATACTTGTAGTGTAGCTGCAGGAATAGGCAAGCAAATGTCTCTCATCCTTAGTGGCTACGTAGCTCCTGAAGTCACCTCTTCAATAGATCTGCGTCCCATATGTTCGATCAGAGCAATGTCCGTGGTATTAGAGGCGCTCCTCTGCATTTCCTTGCGATCTGCTCCCTTTAGCTCTTTTAGTATGTTGTCTTCTAGTCTTGAGAAACAGTTACATAGTAGAGAATCTGGTGTCTCTAGTAGAGTTGAGTTTAACAGCTTCATTGCAGAGCTTATATAGAGTGTTGTGAGGTAGTATTTAAATAAGCCACTATGTTACCGGATTACCGGGGGGATGGGTTAGGTAGAGGTTGGTCTCGTTGTAGGCCGCAGCTGCACACCTCTCCGTTCCAGTACCTCAGAGCCGAGATTGGCGATAATATTCAATAAATCAAAACTATCAGTGTTCGTAGTAAAAACAAAGTAGCTAGGTATTATGCCTTTATGGTTTATGCTGTGAGTGATACGCAGCAGATATACCAACTCATCAGCTCAGACTCTGTAATAAGCGGCCATCTTGGTCGCCGCCAGGAAGCGTTCCCCCATACTCCATCTTGTTTAATATGTTTGTCAACAATATTTTCTCATTAACAAATAATTTATGTGTTGTGTTTAATTGTATACATCGTAATTTCCAAAACATGCGCATTTGTATTTGAAGTAATTTTTCAATATCCATTCACCTATATCATATAATATATAAAGGATATTTTAATTGTGTAACATATAATAAATCATGTATACTTTTAGAGATGTTATGTCCTAATATTTATTATTTCTTTAAATGTTCAATATTGTGTCAAGTATTGATTCAACATTGTTGTTATCCAAATAATATAGCACTGTGAGCATGAAATTCAAATGTAACTCTTAAAGGGACATGAAACTCTAAATGTATCTTTCATTAGTTATGTAGAACATACAATTTTAAACAACTTTCGAATGTACTTCTATTATCAAATTTGCTTCATTCTCTTGGTATAATGTGTTGAAGGAGAAGCACACTACTGGTTTCTAAGTGAACACATAGGCGAGGCAATGACAATCGGTATATATATATATATATATATATATGCAGCCACCAATCAGCAGATAGAAGATAGGTTCTTTGCTGCTCCTGAGCTTTCCTAGATAAACTTTTCCGCAAAGGATAAAAGATAATGAAGCAAATTAAATAATATAAGTAAATGTGATTGTTGTTTAAAATGTTATGCTATGACAAAATCATGAAAGAGAATTGTCTGCTTTCATGCACCTTTAAATTAAAGATTTCCAAAATAAGTTAAACTCTTTAAGCTAGCTTTCCAAAATACACTTTATTTTAGGTATTCAATGTTTTCAAAACATCGAAAGAAATATGGCTTACAGGCTTTTTAAAAAAAAAATACAATATTAGCTTTATTTAACAAGCACATGAAGATATACGAATAAGAGCTCAAAAGATAAGGAGCACCACCCGGCTGGTGCTCCTTATCTTTTGAGCTCTGTTAACATTGACCTATCCTAGTGTAGCACAGCCTTGTGGTAGAATTTCACTAAATCCCCTAAGGTCGTTTGGAGTTGAGCGGAAGCAGGACCTATCGGGAGTGCACAAGGTTCTAAACATCTACAAGTGGCAGAGAGGATTGGCCCGCGGATACACACACCCCAGGGTGTCAGAGAGGAGTGTTCCAATCGGATGAGGAGAAAGCATCTCTGCAGATTCCCAGTTTTTCGGGCTACCACAGAAGCATTAGCAGGTCACTCATAGCAGCACACAGCTTTAAAACTCAGGAAGGAGGAGCGAGTCATGATCCTCCTGCATTCAACCCACAGGTGTGTGCATTGTTCCTGCGTTAAGATGGTAAGCGTTGCTACTTTGGTATATAGTAACTTACTTGTATAACGAGTGACTGTTCCTGCACCTGCCCAGCCGCTACTCTTATCAGTGAACCGTTATCTGAATACATGTTCAGTTCCTAAACCACCGTTTTTTGTCTTATTACACACAACACATAAGTGAGAGAGCCCTTTTGTTGTGATATACGAATAATCCATAAGGATTAGTATATGTTAGCATATGTTCTAGTTTAAGCTATAATGTTCGCATCAACATGGTTATATGCCATCATGTATAATTGTAATGGTCGTTGGTTTGTATTAGGAGAACACGTTTGGACATCACAAAAACAAATCAATCTAATCAACAAGGACAGCATGTGATGATGTTGTCTCACCACACTTGTAAAACACTCTGCAAACAATCTGCCTCCATGGACCCGGTCCAATAGAAGCCTTTTAAATACAAAGTGTGCTCCACAAGTGTAAGAAGTCAACATCATCACATAATTATCCTTTACACATTAAAGTGCCAGTATACCTAAAAAATAATGTTATATAATTGCACATAGTGCAGAATTATATAACATTATATTAGTGCTATTTTTTTTATTCCATAATATATCCAGTGATTTTTTTATTACAAAAGAGGGTTTTCCAGACCCGCCCTCTGTGCTCTACTGAGCTGGTCTGATTTTCCCTCAGAGCGCATTGGGCCAGCTGTCTAGTCACAGTGACCAGACAGCTGGCCCAATGCGCTCTGAGGGAAAACCAGACCCGCTCAGTAAAGCACAGAGAGCGGGTCTGGAAAACCCTCTTTTGTAATAAAAAATCACTGGATATATTATGGAATAAAAAACTAGCACTAATATAATGTTATATAATTCTGCACTATGTGCAGAATTATATAACATTATTTTTTAGGTTTACTGGCCCTTTAACTTTAAATTAAAAACAATGATTTATAAACATAATTACTTCTTCCTCCTTCCCTTCTTCCCACAACAGTGAGGCTCTGGAGTGGTCAAATGCCTCCTCAGATGTGTCCTCATTAAAGATGTTTGGGGAAGACGGGGAGGAGGAGTACTGTGAGTGATTGGGGGTTGACCAGGCAGAGTAGGAGATGGAGGAGGCACAGGAGATAATGGTCCAGGAGCTGATGGTCCAAGCTCTTGGGGTCTTCCCATTTCTGGATATAGTCTGCTTGCCACCTCCCGGAGGACCTGAAATATGTTATTTAGAATATTTACAATATGTGTTTGTCCTTCTATCAGGGTGTTCACTGCATTGGTAATAAACTGTGTGTGTGCCTGTTGTGCTCTCCGGGAGTCCTGCATTTCCTGTAGGAAGATCCTCATCAGCTCCACCTCGGGCATTGTGGGGGGAATGTTCTCATCAGGGGGAGCTACTGCACGGGGGACTGCTGCAGGAGTATCTTCCTGTTCTCTCCAAGGTGGCATGTCACCTTCTGCACCACTCTCATGCCTGGGTGAAGGAGGAGCATGTTCCTGCTGTGTTTCCTCCTCACCGGCCTCAGACTCTGTATATTTTAAAATTAAAGAGATAAAGAGATATTAGCACAGTTCCAAATAAATATGTAAATGTTATATTTGAAAGTGTATTAATGAGGCTGCCTTAGTAATTCAATTTTATGTAAAAGAAATCAATACGATTTACGTATTTGAAAACCCATCTTTCGTATATCTAGATGGTCAATATTAATGTATTTTTGTGTGCGTCATAAATATGTTTAAATGCACACATAATCTGGAGACTAGATACTAATGTCATAGCTTTTCTTCAAATCCAACTTTCCCATGGTAATTCTGACTGCGTTTTCAGAATAATGTTTCAAAAGTGTAATTGCGTTAGCCTTTTCCCTAATTTATTTAGAGTGTAAATGAGTTATGAGGTGGAAAAAAAGAGATTAGTAAATGTCCTTACCAGAAGATGAGAAGTGCAGGTTCCCGGTATCGATTCCTCCTTCGATCCCGATTATGGCCACCTCAGAGATTTTGGGATGCAGATTTTCCTCCCAGAGGCTGTAGACGAATGTCTGCTCCAGGCTGCCACTGGTCCTGGTATTCACTTGCCTCTCCCTCAACATTTTTTTCTTGAGATCACTTTTGCAGTCCCAGTAGCGATGCTGTATAGATTTTAAGTCCCTCCTGAACTCACCCACTGCGTTGACAGCATCCATGAGCTCCTCCCACAACCTTTTCTTCGTTGCAGGGGTGGCCTTTGGTGCCTGCAGCCTTCTAGCCCTCTCCATATAGGCAATTATAAGGGTCTCTTTCTCCTCCCTGGTATACCTCTCCTCCCACTGCCTGAGTTTCCCCTGTGATGTGAGCCTCTGTTCTCCAGACTGTATTGCACCCTCTCTGAGCCCCTGCCTTGTCCCACTGGGCCCAGCCACTTGCTCATCTTCAACATTGTGGCTTGGCCCACCCACCCTGGCCTCTTCCCCTTCCTCTACCACTCTCCTCCCTAATCTCCTCAATCTCCTGCCTCATCTCGTCCCTAATCTGCTGCCTAATCTCCGCCCTAATCTCGTCCCTAATCTCTTCCCTACTCCTCCTTCCACCATACCTTTTCAGAAGGTGAAAGTGCACAAATTAAAGGGGTCAAAATAATGAAATAAAAGTAAAAAGTGCTCAAAGTGTGAATGGGTTCTAGAAACTAGGGTAAGGGATAGTCATAAACAGACAAATGTATAAAAAAGGACTAAATGAGGGTGTGTAAAGAATAAGTTGGTCTAAAAAGAACAAAATATAACTATGGGATGGGTATAAGGTTAAAGGGAATGGGGTATGGAGTGTATGTGTGTGTATGTAGTGTTACTGCAATGTGTATGTATGTATTGAATGTGTTTGCGTATAAATGAAAGTAAATATGTTTAACTATATGTAAGGAATGAAAAACAAAGCAGCACTCACACACTCACCCAGACAGATTTGTACACAAACTCTCTCTCACTATCTCTCTCACTACTCTCTCACTATCTCTCTCTCTATCTCTATCTCTGACTATCTCTAACCTCCAATGCCTATACCTGTACATGTCTCGAAAAAGCAATACAGACAAGGAGGCCATGTACAGAGCGTGCTTATATACCCTATGTAAATGCTTAATGATGTACCGGTTTGCAAAGTAAACGAGGTCCAGGTGTGCTGTTGTGAAGATTTGTATGTGTGCAATGTGGAGTAGTTGTTTGAATTTGCGCATGCTCATATTGAGTTTCTAAATCCACATATGTTTTTAAGGAATGTGTATAATGCGATGATGTCAAAGTGATCGTTTGCAGAACATTATCATAATTTAGTATTGCAAAATCAAAATGATAATTTTTGATCGTATCGTATTTGGTAACTGTTTTAAATCTTTTTAAATCTTTATTTTTGGGAAATCTTTCCTAATCGCCAATGCAAATTTTTGGTTTGTGTATAAGTGTGTAATTTGTTTTTCTTTTATCCCGTGATGCAGATCCAAACGTATTTGTTGAATCCTCGTTTTGTGTAAATGTTATGTAGTATTTATTGTAAATAATTCTGAATGTTGAATTGCGAATCTGCTATGTTGTGTGAGCGATTGTTGTTTGTACATTTGACATGATAACTTAATGTGTCCATTAAGTTGTATGTGTAAAGTGACAAAACAATGTGTAATTCTCACAATATCGAGTGTTAGATAAAAAATCTGTTTATTTTTATTTTTCCATTGATCTCTATGGGGGAATCCATTACACAGCTGTGATTAAGCAAGTGAAATAAAGGAGGTATTTGTGTTAACGTGATTCATAACAACGTTCTTTTCAGACTTGAAATACCTACGTTACGAAGAGTGCGCAATAAACATACACATGCGCTATTTGCACACAGCCATAATGCAAAACTCATAATCTAGGTGTATGTACACTATTAAACCCCTAAACCGCTGTCCCCCCACATCGCAATATCTAAACTATACTATTAATCCCTAAACTGCCATCCCCCACATTATAAAGTAATACACAAACATCTAAAAACCCTAACTAAACGCAAAATAAACTACTCCAAACTTTACCAAAAAAATCCTAACTACCTTAAAAGAATTAAAAAAACTTACCTGTCAAATTAAATCAAAAACAAATCTTACATTAAAATAACTAAAAATAAAAAACCTAGCATTACTAAAAACAACCCCCCCCCCCCACACTAATATTACAAAAAAAACTTACATTACTAAAAATAAAAACTAACATTACAAAAAAAAACTTATATTACAAAAAAAAAACCTAACATTACCAAAAAACCCTAATCTACAAAATGCTTTGAAAAGGAGGACATTTGGTAGAAAAGGGCATTCAGCTCTTTTGTAGCCCATTAAAAATAAAAATAAATCCTAATATGTAAAAAAAAAAAAACCCCAAAAAACTAACACTAACTCCCAAGATGGTACTAACTGAAGATGATGGCGGCGTTGTTCCATCTTCATCCTGGCGGTGGTCCTTCTTCTTCTCCTGGCGGTGGTCCTTCTTATCTTCAACACAACTGGTTAATATAAGAAATACCTGTAACACCAATTTTGTAGTTTATTTAATTACACTTAAATCATGTTTATTCCAATATGTAGGGGTCACCACTAGAGCTCTGAAAGACAGAATTAGGAACACTTGTTAACAGTAGAAGACCCTAACTCAAGAACCCCAGTAGCTAGACATTTCCATCACTTTTCATTTATGGGGATAGAGCACATTGAAAAAAAAAACACTGGGAGGCGATAGAGTAAAATTAATGTTCCATAGAGACGTTTTTTGGATTTTAACTCTAATAACCAGATATCCTGATGGAATGAATCAAAGACATGATGTGGATTTATACTTCTTATAGTAATATATTTATTACCATTATCCTTATCTATTTCTTTAATGCATGTGTACTAGTAAGGGTTTTAACATATGTACATGTTTTGATACCCCCCCCCCCCCCCCCCCCCAATTATCCCTTCTCTTTCCCACATTGTTCTCCTCATTTTTGTGGATCAGAAAGCATTTAAGCATTTACACAGTTTTACATGACTTTGGGGGTACTTTTTGGAGAGAAGAAGAAAAGGGGAGGGGTGGAGAGAAGTGGGGGGAAGTGAAAACAAACATAAGGTTTTCTTTTTTTTCTTGTAAAAAGGAGAATATGGTAATAATAGTAACTTTGATGTCTTAACAAATGTATTTTCCTTCTCACATCTTATGTGATTTGTATATACAATATATATATCAAGCTAATGTTGATAATAATGTTTTTCTTTTTTTTTTACTATTATGCAATCATTTTTTAATATTGTATTCAAGAGTTTGATCAACATAGCCAACATAAGGGTTAACCACATGCTGTTAAACAAACAGGTGATACTATGGGGGCAATTTATCAAGGGCCGAATGGCCACTGATGCTCCTGTTTACGCACAAGCCTTCAGGCTCGCTGGAAACAGCAGTTATGAAGCAGCGGTCTGCGGCGGCGGACATCAATCTGCCCGATCCTATACGATCAGGCTGATTGACACCCTCTGCTAGCGGCTAGCGTATGCTGTCGGCATTCAGCGATATCTGGCGAACATGATACGCTACAGTTAATGAGGTTAATAAGGATCCATTCCAAATAGAATTTATAATGATAACTGGAAGAAGATCAATTTTTAAAAAATTATAACTAGTCAGATAAAACATATGAGTAAATACATTATTCAACAATTAACTTTTACCTAGATTATGAGTTTTGTGCTATAGAGGGTGCGAAACAAAAGCAACAAAAGTTGCGTTATTTTACCCCCCATAGCGCTGCCATTACAAGTTTCTGAAAAGCCTCCTTGTGCATGCGATATGGTGGCAATAAGCTCCATACCGCACAAAAGCCAAGGGCTGAGAATACGTGCTCCTACACGCCTTTCCCATAGACATCAATGAGGAGAGAGTGTTAGAAAAAAAACTAACACCTGAAATGCAGAATGGCTATCGCCGTAACGCAACCCCATTGATGTCTATGGGGAAATTTTTTTATGTTTAAACCTAACTCCCTAACATAAACCCTGTCTAAACACCCCTAATCCCCCCGACATCTAAATAAAGTTATTAACCCTTAATCTGTCTCTCCCGATATCGCCGCCATTAATAAAAGTTATTAACCCCTATTCCTCCGCTCTCCGACATTGCTGCCACTATAATAAAGTTATTAATCCCTATTCACCTGCACCCCGACATTGCTGCCACTTTAATAAAGCTATTAACCTCTATTCCGCTGCTCCCCGACATCGCTGCCACTAATAAAAGTTATTAACCCCTATTCCGCGCTCCCCAACATTTCCGCCACTATAATAAAGTTAACCCCTTTTCCCCCTTACCCCGACATCGCCGCCACTATAATAAAGCTATTAACCCCTATTCCGCCGCTCTTCGTCATCGCCGGCACTAATAAAAGTTATTAACCCCTATTCCGCCGCTCCCCGACATCGCCGCTACTATAAAATTATTAACCCATATTCCGCCGCTCCCCGACATCGTTGACACCTAAATAAAGTTATTAATCCCTAATCTGCCGTTCCCGACATCGCCGTCACTAATAATAGTTATTAACCCCTAAACCTCTGGCCTCCCACATCACTGCCACAAAACTAAATTAAACTATTAGCCCCTAAACCTAACAACCCCCTAACTTTATATTAAACTGACAATATCCCTATCTTAAAATAAATAAAAACTTACCTGTGAAATTAAAAAAACTAAATTACACATTAAAAAAAACCTAACACTAAAAAAAATAACAAACACTACATTACGAAAAGTAACAAACGAAATTATCAAAAATAAAAACAATCACACCTAATCTTATAGCCCTATAAAAATAAAAAAGCCCCCTCCCAAATAAAAAAATCCCCTAACCTACAATAAACTAACAAAAGTCCTTAAAAGAGCCTTGTGTAGGGCATTGCCCAAAATAAATCAGATATTTTACCTTGAAAAATATACAAAGACCCCCCAACAGTAAAACCCACCACTCAACCACTCTCCCCCCCCAAAAAAAAGGGTATTCAGCTCTTTTAAAAAATCCCAAACCCTAATCAAAAATAAAAACACCCAAAAAGATAACACTAAACCCGAAGATCCACTCACAGTTTCTGAAGTCCGGACATCCATCCACATCCAGGCGGCGAGAAGTCTTCATCCAGGCAGCATCTTCCCTCTTCATCCCGGCGGCGTCTTCTATCTTCATCCCGGCGGCACAGAGCGATCCATCCTTGAAGACATCCGGCGCGGAGCATCCTCTTCATACGGTCACCGCCATACACTGGATCTTCAATGGAAGGGAGCCTTTTCAAAATTGCATCCCATGCATTCCTATTGGACAATTTGATTCTTGAAATTCAAATCAGCCAATAGGATGAGAGTTACTGAAATTCTATTGGCTATTCAAATCTATAGGCAATTTATGGGTGTTAGTGTACTTTGTAACACTTTAGTTATGAGTTTAGTGAAACATTTTTGTGGCGCAAAACTCATAGCTACTGCTTTCAGATAGCGAAATGGATCATGTCGGTATAGGCTGTAATGCAAGTATTTTAGCCTCACCGCACAACTTGTAATACCGGCGCTATGGAAATCCCACGCAAAATCGACATTTTTTTGAGTGCGGGATTGACGTTGCGTTACAGGCTAAAATGCTTGCGGACCGCAAGTTGTGGTATAGCTATACCAACAAGACTTGTAATGGCTGTGTTACTGTTTTTACGCTGAAACTGACATTTTTTCAGCGTTAAAACCGTAACGCAAAACTTGTAATCTAGCTGAATGCTTGTAGGGACCTAAAACAATTGCCATTTGAAGTAGTGATGGAAAAACACTTTCATTAACCCACTTCAGACAGTTCTTAGCCCACTCCAATTGATGTGGTCATAAGAGCATATGTATATGCCTTGTGAGTTCCTAAAGTCTTATGGGGATTACAATAGGTCAATCCACTTGCAACATTATGAGATGGAAAACATGATAGCTCACAGCTATGCCCATAATGCCCCTGAAGAGGGTTAAATTGTGCTGCCACCAGACCATCCAATGGTTACCAAAACTCCTTCTGGGCCCAGTTAGATGCATGAGTACACTTTGATACGCTGGCCTGTATTTTAAATATAGGATGATCCTGTTTTGTTGTAGACATTGTAAGGAGATTTAGTGCATTATCAGTGTTCTGTATTATCCAAACCTTCATCTCAGTGAGTCTCCCTTTGTGTATAGTCACATTCTCAGAGTAGTGTTAGCGCTATGACTTTGATGGAACTGTGTAACAAAGGGATTGCCCGCTTTAGCTAAGGATGCAGCTGCAGATCTAGATGAATGGTTGCGGCATTAATTGAGGGTTTATTACACAATTGGTTTGGCTGAGTGTTGTAAGCAGGAAAGGTACTAGCTGGCTTTTGCTTAGGATCTTTGTGTACATCATGAGTCTGTCTCAGGTTGAAGTCTCATCAATACAAGATTTAGGCTGTTTGTTGTGACAATCCTCAGTGTCATTTACTACCTCAGTCTCCTGGTTTTCCTAACAGTAAATTTCCAAGACACCATCTCTTAAATGTACATAATGTAGTAATTCTTTAACCTTGAGAGGTGTTCATCTATACACTGAGAGACAGGACTGGGAGAAAGTTGCAGTTTGCAAAGCCACAGTAACATGTGAGGACACCATACACTGTGTGACGTATCCACTGTGCGACATACTGATAGCTGAAGGGCGGATTTGAGGAAGTACAGGGGAGTGAAGCTCTGAAGTTTTCTTCCGTGGTGACTTCTTCAAGAGTCCCAGAACTGTATATGCTGGATATAATCTTCAATCCTTTCCTATAAGGACCTTTTATGGATATAAATACTCAGAGTTCCAGAGTCTAAATAAAGTACTCGGCTGACATAATTTCTATGCCCTGCACGCTTTGTGTTTGGGGATTTCTTATCATTGGAATCATTCCATTGACTTTTAAATAGTCTATTTGAAGCTTCTCTCGTACTGCAGCAGAGATCTTTATTTGAATTGTGTTTCAATAGGCATTGCCCAAAATAAATCAGGTATTTTACCTTGAAAAATATACAAAGACCCCCCAACAGTAAAACCCACCACTCAACCAACCTCCCACCCCAAAAAAGGGCATTCAGCTCTTTTAAAAAAGCCCTAACCCTAATCAAAAATAAAAACACCCAAAAAGATAACACTAAACCCGAAAATCCACTCACAGTTTCTGAAGTCCGGACATCCATCCACATCCAGGCGACGAGAAGTCTTCATCCAGGCGGCATCTTCCCTCTTCATCCCTGCGGGGTCTTCTATCTTCATCCCGGCTGCGCGGAGCGATCTATCCTTGAAGACATCCGGCGCGGAGCATCCTCTTCATACGGTCACCGCCATACACTGGATCTTCAATGGAAGGGAGCCTTTTCAAAATTGCGTCCCATGCATTCCTATTGGCAAATTTTATTGAATTAAATATATCGTATAAGGTCTTTGGACATATGTTTCTGCATTTTTTCATTTAGAATCTTTTATTATCTTAGTTTTTGGCATAACCATTGTGAACTAATTTGACACATTTCTTCAGACCTGTCTTGTATGGCCCCACTACTGTTTTTAATTTTTGAGTTTTAGGGAATCTTATAAGTTGTCGAGCTAGTCTTTTATCTATTGATAGCGCTAGTGGGAATAGTTTTTGTATAAGGATAACCCGGGTATCTAGGGGGGGGGGGGATATTCATATCCTTATCCACAGCCTCTGAATCATAAATACAGCAAATTTTATATCTGTCTGACCCACTTTATGTGCGATACTAGAAGATGTATTTTTCTTTTTTTGGATGCTGTAATTAGATGCAAATAACCAGTGGAACTCCTGGAGATGTGATCTTCTCAGAGTCGCTGCTTGGACATGCCCCCCAAAGGGACATCTTTTTGCTAGCAGTGAATTTGTGGGCTGGCACGTAGGCCTAGTGGTGGCAGAGGGTCTAGGGGAAGATCTGTTGGCATACAAGAATGAATGGGGCGTGGTTGAGAGGTCAAGCAACAGTGTTTTACTTTGCCACTGGTTCTTTCTGGGCCCCTCTATTGCAACTGCACCACAGGTGGCGTATGTGGTCTTGCCACCTGAGACATGGACCTCCAATTCTTTGCTGCTGAGTTTAGTGCTTGATTTGGATTATGGGAATGCTATATCATTTTGATTTATTTGGGTTGCTCCAAATTCTGCCATAAAGGCAATCATTTGGCTTTAATTTAATAAATGTGACCTAATTCCGCCAAGAACTTGTGTCTGTGTCTTCACTGGGGATGTGAGTAATTTGATGATTAAAACGGGTAGTGTGATGATTAAAGGGGGCTAAGTTGAACTAAGAGCTTTGATAAGGTATCAGTTTTTATAGTAGGGCAACTAGGAGCCTCTAATCCCTTAATTCAGTGTACTAACCATAATGGGAAGGGAGCAATTTAAGGAATGGGCTCCTGCAGCAGGGGGGAGCCAGACAGAAACAGCCCAATCTTCAGGTTTAGGGAGAGGGGCTGCCAAAGGTGAGTGGTGGAGAGCAATAATAGGAGGGATAGAAGAGGGTAAAAAGGACAGTGCAGCAGGAAATAGGAAATTTCTAATCATGTATTTTTTCCCTCCTTAGAGCAAATGAATCCGGCAAAGAGAAAGGAGAGGTCACAAGGAATGAAGGGACCAGAGTCCACCCCTAAGTTCAGGGCAGGACAATCATGCTGAAATCAGTGATGGTCAACAGGGCAGGACTGATGGAAACCATTTAATGGAATACCACTGACGGTAGGCCATGCATTAGCACTAAGGCAGAGAAATTGCCTTTGGCCACAAAATAACCTGAACAAAGGCAGGTACAAAAAAGTAACCATCTGCAAGATAAAATAATATGAAAGACAAAGCCCAGAAAGCTTAGAAATAAGTAGAAGCAGTATAGCAATCCAATCTGGACAAAAACAAAAAACCCTATTGTTAGAAGGAGAAAGGTTTTACTACCTTCAGGACTATTTTAAAAAGCTTTTAACTTATTAGGGTATGTTCTATTCAGTCCACATCAGCAAACTCATTAGTTAATGGCTACTATGGACGATCTCTAGAAGAGGGATAACCCACATAGTGATAAGAAAAATCATGTCTCCATCATTCATTTATTCAAACAGTTAAATCAAAGAAGCTAAGGGATTAAATCTGGGGCTAAAGGGACTACCTTTAGCAAGTCTTTAGCCTGATCGAAACTGCATACTAGCGCATATTACAAGTTCCTGAGCTTCCTACAGTAATGAGAATAGGATTAATTAGAAAAAGAGGAATACCTTTACTTGGATGACCCAGAACCCCCAGAAGAATTAGAACAGAATGAGGAAGGTCTTTTTCTATGTTTTTTTTTAGCCCTGAATAGGAGAATCCAGAAATTATGGGGACTCAAGAGTAATGCCACAATCTATACTTTCAAGAGGGTATAGTTTTGTATGTTAAGAGGCATGTGTAATGAGACTACCAACATGCTGTATAGTTTACTGAAAGTATTCAGAATTCTATTTTTTAATTTATGCTAAATAATAAACAATAAAATGATGCCTCTTAAACCTCTGCACACTACAGTCTAAAAGACATAGGTTAATTATGTAAATGGACATCATATAAGATTAATTTCTCTTTAAAACAATATTATCCAGAAAATGTTCTCACTATCATAGCTGCCAACATTTGAAAACATTTTCTAGAGAGACTTTGTAGCAAAGCCTTGCCGTTTGGAGGTTTCATAGCTTTGCCCACTCAGATAGACTGACAAAACAAGCCCATAATACTAGTAGTATAATTTAGCCATACTGATTGGTTCACATGCTAGGATAGTAAAATCTTATATTTAATGATTAAGATAGAGCATGTCGGGGGCGGAGTCGACTGCCGCCATGAGCAGTCGCATGTAGTGTGAGCTCCGTGACAAATTTAACTGGGGAATAATCATTGGCATGTAAAACCATCTTAAAGTAGCTAAAAAGCACCCCTAACATCAGCACATCTGCTGGAGACACTGTACTAGAAGCGGATCGCTCTGACACATGGAAGATCGCTAGGAATAACAGCCGCTTCTATTCCGGTCTGGGCCTTGATCTTGGCTCCTGCTCCCAGTAAGTCAAATCATCTACATCCTCATAAGGGGTGACAGGAGCAGAAAATACCCACAAGAGACAGCACCCGGAGCTAGATCGGCAAGCAGTATACTACAGAACACAGCGGATCAAGGTAAAAGGGCGCGAATAGCGCATACATTTTACAAGGGAACAGAAAGTGAACCCGGTCACAGCCGCATATGCCATATCACATATTGCCCTTCACCTCCTACTAAGAATATAAATTTATACCTATACAAATAAAGCTGCACAGGGTAAAAAGAATTATACACGCCATACTAAGGAACAGCCTGTGCAGGGAAATCTAACTGACATATCAACCTACACCCACAGGAGGGGTTGAGTATTAAGGCCTTATTTACTTAAGGGGAAAAGATTAATTAATAGCTGCGCATAGCACAGAGGTATTGAGAGGAACAGAGAACAAACTTAAACAGTACAGCATGGCTGCAAGAAAGCAAAATAAGGGAGAAAAGACAACTAAAAATGTGTCTGCTTCAGCAACTAAAATGAGTACATATTTTAAAGCTCTCAGCACCTCCCAAGAACAAGAGATGGATTCTGATCAAGAGGAAAATTCACCTTCCCAAAAATCCCCAATTCTTGCAACAGAAGGTGAAGCACCACTCACTAAAGCAGATCTCACTTCACTTGCTTCTAAGGAGGACTTTAATACTTTATTGCTGCAGGTTGGGAAAATTCTAAAAGACGGCCTAGCAGAAGTTAAAAAAGATATTGCAGAACTTAATGAAAGGTTTGAATATATTGAAGAACAAACTAATGACGTTGCTAATATAGTAGATGGGCATTCCAGATGCCTCTCAATACAGGATATACAGAAACAGCAACTCAAAAGCCAACTAGAAGACTTAGACAATAGAGGCCGACGGCAAAATCTGCGAATCCGTGGTGTACCTGAGACAGTGACTGGGGACACAATCCCGCTCTATCTACAGAAACTGTTTCAGCACCTGACTAATAACCCCTCTGCAACTCAATATCAATTAGACAGAGCGCATAGGGCGCTGAGGCCCAGACCAAAAGACTCTGAACCACCCAGGGATATAATCCTAAAATTCCACAAATATCAGGATAAAGAAACAATAGCCCAAGCAGCCAGAAAAACCACCCCTATCCTGTTTGAAGGGAGGTCCATCCAAATTTATGCAGACTTGAGTCCAATGACTCTATCCAACCGTCGAGAGGCAAGATTCCTAACGGAACATTTAAGAGAGCACAAGATCCCATACAGATGGGGATACCCTTTTTGCCTTAAAGTCAATAAAGACAACACGATCATAACATATAGAAGCCCTGAGGATCTAAAAGAATTCTGCAGAGCATTGCAAATACCTCCTCCTACATTACCCCGCCTGCAGGAGAAAACGACACCAACAAAGAATTATCCATCAGATGCTCCACAACCACAACGCTCTCACTGGCAAACAGTGAATCGTAAAAGGCAAAGACATACACCGGCTCTCCCTCACCCAGCAGCAGAGAATTGAAGGACACTAGAAAAGCAGAAGATCGTGCAAAGAATTTAGACTGAAAAGGGACTGGTAATTTGTATAGATAAAGATGCTCTAATATCCCTTTAATTTGTCTATATATACATTAGAGAACTGCAACAATATTTGTCTAGGAGTTAAAACTCAGGAATCGTACTCCTGTAATGTGGACCTGGGTTCTTAGCTACCACAGTAAATTAACAAGGTTAGGTAGGAATAATGGAAATGTTTATGTTAAAATTGCACAAAGCACAGTGTTGAAGGAAAGATTAAAATGCATTAGCTATTTCACTATAATGAAACCCCCAGTTATACTAACCAAGTACTCTAATACTTGAATTTAATGATACCCCCAAATATAGTGACATTTATGTCGGAAAGTAACCTGGTTAGTACCAGGTATGGTTATGTTGTTGATTGTTTGAAGTTATTTAAGTTATTTTTGCTCATTGCTGTTGTTGTTTGGACTGTTGTTCTGTATTTTGCAGTTGCAGATGTTGTGTTTAACAGCCGCATAAAGACTCATACCAACTCGCTGGGTAAGTGGCCAAGCTTTTCTGTAAGGGGAAACGAAAGACCTTTTCCTAAAATCAGTTTTCTCAGCTCCCTGTCTAGACAAGATGTCTGTAGTAAAAATCTAATGAGACCAATGTATTACATACTAAAATGTGGCGCTCTCCAACATGCAAGCACTAACAGAGATCATACATATTTTCTTTTATTTATAGCAAGATGGCATTAAGTCAAATTAAATGTTTAACACAAAACTGTAAGGGTCTTAATTCACCTACAAAGAGGTCAGTGGCACTGTCACATTTTCACAAATTAAAGGGAGATATTATATTTATTCAGGAGTCACACTTTACTAGGTCAAGTACCCCTAGGTTCACATCTAGGGAGTACCCCACTGGTTTCCTTAATTCACACCCAAACAGGAAGGTGGCTGGGGTTGGAATTATCTTTCATAAGAACATACACTTCCACCTTCAAAACAGATATGAGGATGAGGAGGGCAGGGTTATTATACTTATAGGGTTATTATTTAACACGCAGGTGACCTTGGCTTGCATATATGCACCTAATTCTCAACAGAGGAGATTTTTAAGGAAAGCTAACGATAAAATATTGGAATTGGGGAAGGGGATGGTTATCATTGGAGGCGACCTTAATATTACATTTGATCCCCAAATAGATAGCTCTTCTACAAAGAAGAGGAAAATACATCCACTAGTCAAGGCCCCGACGGAAATAGATTGCTTCCGACATAACAACATGGTAGACATATGGAGATTACAACACCCCCGAACAAAAGATTATACCCATTATTCACACGCACAAAAGTCTTTCTCTAGACTTGATTATTTTCTTATCGACCATAGTCATATACATCTTGCAACGCACACAGAGATAAGTCCAGCTGCATGGACAGACCATGCATCGGTTACAATGGATCTAGATTGGCACAATAGGCCTTCGAGATCGGCATCTTGGAGGGTAGACAAATCACTACTCCATGATCCAGAGGTAACTAAAGACATAAAAACAAAAATGAGGGAGTACTTCTGACTAAACACTAATTCAGTAAACAAAATAGGAACCCTATGGGAAGCCCATAAGGCAGTTATTAGGGGTTGTTGTATACAACACAAGGCAAGAAAAAATAGGGATAGGAATGCAGAGTATCGGAAATTGACACAGCTTCTCAAGGAAGCTGAACACATACATAAACTGAACCCAAGTAGCATGGACTCTTTAGGAAATCTCACCAAAGCAAGGGCAGCATTAAACACTCACCTACAAAGGGAAGCACATAAGAAAGCACTTTATCTTAAAAATATTTATTTCCATGAGGGCAATAAAGCGGGGTCCTTGTTGGCTAAAGCTTTAAAAAAGAAAACAGCTATAAATCACATATATCACATCAAAGATAGTGAAGGAAATAAGAAATATAGTAGCCCAGAAATAGCATAGTCTTTTAAGAAATACTACGATCATATATATAACTTATCAAAAGAGAAGGAACACCCTTCACCTATAAATATACTCTCATACTTAGAATCAGTGAACCTACCCACGATCACTCCACAACAAAAGACTGCCCTAGATTCGTCAATAACGACCTTGGAAATAATAAAGGCTATCAAAGATCTGCCTTTGGGCAAGAGTCCAGGCCCAGACGGACTAACCAACAAATATTATAAAACCTTTAAGGAAGAGCTAGTGGCCCCACTACTAGCCCTATATCACACGGTAGATGAGAATAACTAACTTCCAACCCTAATAAAAGAAGCACACATTTCAGTTATCCCAAAGCCAGGCAAAACATTAGACTCCCCTTCAGACTATAGACCCATTTCATTATTAAATACAGACCTAAAGATTCTAGCAAAGATATTAGCAGCCAGACTGAGTCCTATACTCCCCTCTTTAATACACATGGATCAAACGGGATTTGTGGAGGGATGGGAGGCGAGAGATAACACTATTAGAGCATTACAACTGATGGAATATTCCAAATTAAATAAAATAAACACTATCTTCCTATCTACAGATGCCGAAAAGGCTTTTTATAGGTTAAATTGGGACTACCTATTTGCTACACTCAAAAAATATGGCTTTGGGGACATCCTTATCAACAGAATTCGGGCATTATATAATTCTCCGACAGCCAAAGTTAGACTTAATGGGATGCTCTCTGAGGGATTCCAAATAGGCAATGGTACACGACAGGGTTGCCCTCTGTCCCCACTGTTGTTTGTTCTTAGTATAGAAACCTTAGCAGCTCGTATTAGACAAAATAAAGACATCAGGGGAATCTCTTTGGGAGATAATGAATACAAAGTATCACTTTATGCAGATGATATCCTCCTGTCCCTCACCACGCCAAATACCTCCCTGAGAGCAGTCACAGAGGAATTTAACATATTTGGAAAACTCTCCTATTTCTCTATAAATTACTCTAAATCTGAACTACTAAATATTAACCTCCCTAAGTCAGAACTAAATGCTTTGATGACTTATAGCCCATATAAATTACAAAAAAACGTGTTAAAATATCTCGGAATAAATCTTACCCCAAATAATAGATTACTCTTTAAATTGAATTACTCCAAACTATTCAACTCCACTCAAGCTGATTTGGACTCATGGCAAAAGGGACCCTTTTCCTGGCTAGGCAGGATCCAAACATTGAAGATGACAACTCTCCCGAGAGTTTTGTATGTTATGCAAGATATTCCTATTAAACTCCCCACATCTTTTCTTAATAGATGGCAGGGCATACTTAATAAATACGTATGGGGAATGATAAAACCTAGAATAAATAGGAATACATTATATAAACCGCAAGCGGAAGGAGGACTAGGTCTTCCATGCTTAGACACATATTACAAAGCTATAGCACTCCAACGAATATTAGATTGGCATAGGAACACACTGACTAAAGCTTGGGTTACTATAGACTCTCATATTTTAAAGGCCCCAAATGTAGGAGCACTGTGTTGGATCCCTAGGACACAAAGACCGGACCCTGTTATTAGATACCCACAATTCGAAAATGTATTCTCTATATGGGATAAATTGATTACACAATATAGATACATTTCCACTCCGCGTCCACCAATGTCTCCAATTTCACCAAACGCAGAATTCTTGGGGGGGGGGGGTTAGAGTATACAAAAGCTATGCCAACCAGACTTGAGATAGGTTACACAACTCAGATATGCAACTTGTTAACTAACACAAAAGTTAAGCAGAGGAATGAAATAGTGGGGTACTTAAATGGAACCTTCTCACAATGGCTCAAATACAAGCAACTGGTACACTTGATAGAGACATCTGAACACAAACAGGATTGGATGAGGTCACTGACTCCATTTGAAACACAATGTTTAGCCAAGGGAGCTCTTAGACACACACTAGCTATAGCTAAACACATGGTGCTTGCAGGTATGGGCCCAGAATTACCGTCATATACACACAATTGGCACAAAGAATTGGATATTGAACTAGATAACGCCACATGGAAACAAATTTTTCAGTCAACCAAAACAACATCCACATCTGCAAAAATTATAGAATTAAATTACAAAATTATATCAAGATGGTATCTTACCCCATCTCGCTTGAGAAGCATATACCCTACGGCATCTGATAGATGCTGGAGAGGGTGTGGACTAAAGGGATCAATGTCACACATATGGTGGAGCTGTCCAAAAATTCGTATATTCTGGGATCAACTTGAATCCTTATTAAAGCACTTGTTTACCCCTACTTTTATATTGAAACCAACTATGGTCCTCTTAAATTTACCTATTCCAAAAATGTGCCGAATTCGCCAACGCTTACTCCAATTTATCCTTAACTCAGCTAAAACAACTATAGCCCGAAATTGGAAAAACCCCACAGCCCCTATAATGCATGAATGGCTACACCATTTTGAGGAAACACTAATACTAGAAGAATACGGATATTTTAGAACTCAAAGATTAGAGATATTCTTTGATATAAAATTCTATTGGGAGACAATTAAACAACAACATTTCAGTAACTAGAGAAGAGAAATAAGCATTTTGAAAGGGTAATGAACAGACTGGCCCCTCCTCGCCCTTCTTCCTCCCTGCTCATTGTCCCCCCTTTGCTCTTTATTACCCTTCAGATCACCAGACAGAGTGGTAGGATGTTGCTTCGGTATGACAAATGTAATTGTTATTGTTAATATGATAAAGGATAAATAATAAAGGATGCAGAATGGGTGTTCTATGGTAAAAGATAAATGTTGACTGAGGAATACTGCAGCTGCAATTGTTGTTGTTTTTATACATGTTTATTGTTTTTGTCAATGTTTAGGTTTATGGCACTAAGTAATGCTTAAATGTACTACCTATGTCTTGATGTAAGATTTACCTTTTGAAAAATAAATAAAAACTATTTTACAAAAAAAAAAAAAGATAGAGCATGTCATTTTTTAAATTCACTTCTTGTTCTCTTGGGTACCTTTGTTGAAAAGAATATGTACATATCCTCAGCAACAGCAATGCACCACTGGTGATTGGTGGCTACACACATTTGTCTTTTGTCATTAGCTCATCAGATGTGCTCATCTAGCTCCCAGTAGTGCATTGCTGCACTAGAAATGATTTTGGGCCACATTACGAGTTCAATAAGTCCCCCCTCCAGGGAAACAAGAGTCTTAAACAGTGGTATCTTGTGTGGATTATGTAATTCTGTGACAGTACTTACCCCCAATCTTCACGGCTTACGAACCTGGCGCGGTGAACATGCTGGATACTAGTGCCCTGTGTGTTTCTGGATTGCCCCAGTGGCCGTGGGTCCCTGCGCTTTAGCTTGGAGCCTCCTCGCTCGACAAGCCCGCTTCCCCGCACGCCGCCTGTTCCACACTCCTAGCGGCACTCAGATATGACGTCACAAACCAGGTGCCGACTTACGTAAGGGGGGGGTAAGGGGATTCCCGGTCCTTGGATTTCGGTATCAGTATCACTGACCTCCTCCCGGTCACCTCGTATAATCCTGGGCAGATAAATCCACAGGGTCTGGGATTGAAGCTGCAAGTCCAGAACACGGCTCAATAGCAAATAATAAAGAAAAGTCCGGAGCCGCAGCAGTAAACTTTAGAATGTTTATTTAACAAATAAACATTCTAAAGTTTACTGCTGCGGCTCCGGACTTTTCTTTATTATTTCCAGATTACGAGTTGTTTACTACATCAGAAGTAGCAGCACGTGTATTACAAGTTGAAAGTAAACTTGTTCGCTCAAGCTCAATTGAATTTAATGTGTGTTGGGTTATCTTGACCTTAGAGCTCTGGTTAACTGTTACGTTTGAATAAAAAGTGTCACAAAAAACATCTATAATATATTTACAGTACAGTTACACTCATAATAAAACTGTGCGAAAAAAAATTCATAAAAAAAGGCAATAAAAACCTATAAGGGTTCAAAGATATGGGCCTCGATCACATACTTGGTGACATGCGTAAAAAACATTGTTGCCATTTTTTTTAAGTAATCACAAACCCAGCGCAGCCCACAAGTTACGTGCGTAGATTTTACATGGTGTGCAAATTTTTTACTCCCATAGACTAACATAGAACTAGTGTCTGCAGTTGGTATCACAAAGGCAGCACATAATCTTACATGCGCAGAATGGATATATTTTACTCCATTATCAGCTCGCCACACATAGGCAGGCACAGCAACCTTGTGCACAGTAAAAAACTAGCATAAGTCCCTAGAAGGCAAACACCTAACGCATGCGCACTCACATGCATTTCAGACACACATATCAAACAGTTAAACCTAAACTAAAATAAACACTAATTAAATTATTATCCCCTAAACCGCCATCTCCCCACATCGCAAACGCTAATTAAAGTTATTCACCCATAAACCGCCATCCCCCCACATCACAAACAATAATTAAAAAGTTATTAACCCCTAAACCATCATCCCCCCACATCGCAAATTATTAAACTAATATCAAAACCCCTTAAACTAACACCCCCTACTTTAACCCCAATTCAAATACACCTAAATTAAAGTAAAAATAAACTACCTTAAAAGAAAACCTTACAAAATTAAAATCTAAGCTTAAACTAAAAAAAACCCTAACATTAATTGATAAAAATAAAAAAAATTACAAAAATAAAAACCTACATAATTTTTTTTTGAAAATACCCTTACGAAGAATAAAAAAACCTACCATTACAAACAAATGAAATTATCCAAAAAATATAAATTATTTCTCTTCTAATACACCAAAAAAAAAAAAAAAGAATCTACAAATAAACTACCAATAGCCCTTAAAACTGCCTTTGTAGGGCATTGCCCTAAAGCTAAAACTGCCTTTGTAGGGCATTGCCCTAAAGCTAACAGCTCTTTTACATAAAAAATACAACAATTAACCCCTAACATTACAACCCTCCACCCCCAACCCCCTTAAAATAAAAAAATCCTAACTAAAAAATCCCTTATGTGACAATTGCCCCAAAAAGGGCATTTGTATTGGCATTGCCCTTAAAAGGCCATTCAGCTATTTTTGTGTCCATTAAAAAAAAACACCCCAAAAATAAAAAAACCCTAACACTAACCCCAAAATTGGTACTCACTATTGATGAAAGGTGGTACTCCATCTTCATCCCGACAGTAGTCCATCTTCATCTATCGCGGGACCATCTTCTTTAATCTTCATTATGACCGTGGTACATCTTCTATCTTCATCCCGGTGATGGCAGCAAAGGCAGCGAGGTCATCAGCATTGGTGGCGGCGATGTTGGTCCTGATCTTCAGCCAGGCAGCACAGAGGCAGCACAGAGGTCCTCTTCATGCGATCTCCAGTCGCAAACTGAAGATTGAATGCAAGGTACTCCTTTTGTACTCCTTTTATATTGGGGTACCCTTGCATTCATATTGGTTGATTTGATTCTTCAAATTCAAATCAGCCAATAGGATGAAAGCAGCTGATTTGAAATTGATCAGCCAATAGGAATGCAAGGGTACCCCTATATAAAAGGGGTACCTTGCATTCAATCTGCAGTGTGCAGCTGGAGTTCACATGAAGAGGACCTCCGTGTCGCCTGGCTGAAGATGAGGACCGACGTCAACGGCGCCATTGCCGATGCTTATTAACCCCTTAATGACCACAGCACTTTTCCATTTTCTGTCCGTTTGGGACCAAGGCTATTTTTACATTTTTGCGGTGTTTGTGTTTAGCTGTAATTTTCTTCTTACTCATTTACTGTACCCACACATATTATATACCGTTTTTCTCGCCACTAAATGGACTTTATAAAGATACCATTATTTTTATCATATCTTATAATTTACTATAAAAAAAATATAAAATATGAGGAAAAATTGAAAAAAACACGCTTTTTCTAACTTTGACCCCCAAAATCTGTTACATATCTACAACCACCAAAAAACACCCATGCTAAATAGTTTCAAAATTTTGTCCTGAGTTTAGAAATACCCAATGTTTACATGTTCTTTGCTTTTTTTGCAAGTTATAGGGCCATAAATACAAGTAGCACTTTGCTATTTCCAAACCACTTTTTTCCAAAATTAGCGCTAGTTACATTAGAACACTAATATCTTTCAGGAATCCCTGAATATCCCTTGACATGTATATATATTTTTTTTAGTAGACATCCCAAAGTATTGATCTAGGACAATTTTGGTATATTTCATACCACCATTTCACCGCCAAATGCGATCAAATACAAAAAATCGTTCACTTTTTCACAAATTTTTTCACAAACTTTTGGTTTCTCACTGAAATTATTTACAAACAACTTGCGCAATTATGGCATAAATGGTTGTAAATTCTTCTCTGGGATCCCCTTTGTTCAGAAATAGCAGACATATATGGCTTTGGCGCTGCTTTTTGGTAATTAGAAGGCCGCTAAATGCCACTGCGCACCACAAGTGTATTATGCCCAGCAGTTAAGGGGTTAATTAGGGAGCTTTTAGGGAGCTTGTAGGGTTAATTTTAGCTTTAGTGTAGTATAGTAGACAACCCCAAGTATTGATCTAGGCACATTTTGGTATATTTCATGCCACCATTTCACCGCCAAATGCGATCAAATTGAAAAAAAAGTTAAATTTTTCACAATTTTAGGTTTCTCACTGAAATAATTTACAAACAGCTTGTGCAATTATGGCACAAATGGTTGTAAATACTTTCAAATTAAGTCAGGAGCCCAATAAAGGGATCAAGACTGGAAAAAGTGCACTTGGGTAGCACTCCCGTCCCTGATTGTAATAATTACTGATGAACTCACATTTAGGACCAAAAAGTTTCTATTCAAAAAAATTGACTTAAAACATAACTTTTATTAAACAATAATTATAAAATTAAAAAATGGTACATGTGTGTGTGTGCTTTAAAAACACATAGGAACTAGGTTATAAAGGTTGGCTAATGTTCAATTGGACAATCTAGTTATACAGACATATAGGGCACCTCAGAGGGGTCCCACTTGTATTATCAATGGTCGTTTGTGTTGGTATCTTATGCTGGGGGTGAATTGGGATGTTTCCCAGTAAGTTCTTGTTCTAGGTGCTATATATGGCACTTTCTGAGTTAACAATATTACTGGTTAAATATCTCATTCAGATTTTATAAATATAACGTCTAATACAATCTATACTCAGGTCTGGTATACTAAACTTCAAGCTGTCTAGAGGTATGATAAGTTTAATTTCTTCTATCAATACCCTGATATCTCACATGATATCTTTACTCTTTATATTAACAAAGTAAAGATATGAATATCATGAATTGTTCATGTTGGTATCACTATATTTAGTAACAGATTTTGTTATAATAAGTATATTCCTTGCTTCAAAATAGTAGTACATAGAGTTTAGATCACACCTTGTTTCATTTACAAGACTTGTCAGTCTAAAGATAGAGAATTTTCTTAACTAAACTGGAATTTACTTTGTGCAATATATTATCCTCTTTCTTTTTGTATATTGTGCATAAGTTGCCAGTTTAGATAGCTAATGACATACAAAGTCTGTAAGGATCTACTATTTAGTCCTCACCTACAGGTGCTTGGTGTAAGCTTTCAGATTTAGAGTCTTGTATTGGGCTTATTATAAGAGTAAGAAATAATTTTGTTTTATTACCTTATACCAGTAATTTAAAAACTGTGTCTTATTTTAGCCCTTTGTCGGCTTAACCAAATATGTATTAGACACACATTACTGTTGAGGTTAAGTAGTGGAATAACTTGTTTATTTTTACTGTAACCAGTATATCCTTTATACCTATTACACCTCTAGCATGGGGCACAAATGTCTAAGTGCCTTAGATCGCCGGGGTCAGTGTTTTATTACTTAAATGCGGTGCACTTTGTAAAATTTGCAGTCACCATTAACTCTATGGCATCTGCACTGCTTGAAATGCTAGTATTTTAATAGCGTAGTGTGCGTCGTATAGCAATTCACAAACTGTGTCTATTAGATTTAGAGATGCCTTGTTGTGGCATCTATTACTTGTAAATTGGAATTCTACAATTTGGAGAACCGCTATTAACAGTTAACTAACCCCAGGCTTCTACCCCCAAGCGTATCACCAACTACTAGTATATTTCCAACCGTCCAGGTCAATCAGCTATTGGGTGTTAGTTTCTCTAAAAGAGTCTAGAGAGATGCCTTATTTGGGTATTTATTGCTTATCGATTAGGCTTCTACAGTTTGGAGACCGCTGTTTAGGAGTTGCTTAACTGCAGACTATTTACCCCAGAGCGTGTCACCGATTATTAATGTACTTCTGACCGTCACGGTCAATAAGCTATAGGTCCTATGTCGACCACTACAAGTATATATGTTACATATAAGTTTTTTAGATTGCCAACACTTTGTATTAAGTAATATTTAGCCTAGTTCTTATGCCATTTAAAAACGAGTGATTGGGGTGTGTATTGGACTATACCCCCCCTGACATGTTTCGCCGATGCTGTTTCGGCTTTCTCAAAGGTGACGCGCGCCGGCGTCTGGGGCTTTTTAAATGTCTTGAAAGAAAATGATTGGTCCATATCAGCCAATCAATTTGCTCTGAACTGGAGGTGTGTGTGTGTCTAACATTGTCGTCACACTTCACCTTTGTTGTGCTACACGATCATCCTGGGATTTGTAAGCAATAAAAAGCCTTGGATGATGCTGAAGCAACAGCTTGTTTCCAATCGTTATACTTAGATGATCAATTTATGATCAACTTAATTACTTTTTTTTAAAAAAGTACGGAAGTGGAGATAAATAATACCTTACAGAAATATAAAAATATATATATGTATATATCTTTTTTACGTATTTCACCTAACCAACAGTTTTGATTCCTAGGGTATTTTATTGTAACTCACTATTCTTTGAGTATTATTGTGCCTATAGGTATGATGTTTTTGGCCTATAGGTGTTATGGATAGAATACACTTTGACTAATATTTTATCAAAAAATTACCAAAATTCAAAGTTATATGTCAAATTATTAACATCCTGTAATAAAATATATTGATGTTTTTAGGAAAATACAATAAGAAAATTAATACTCAAATTTTCTATAAACTTTGCTGCAGAGTAAAATGAACCTGATTAAGGTGCCCTGGGTTGTTGGTATTTTGGCATGGGTGTACTATAACAGCCCAAGTGGAATCTTATTAACTTAGTGAGTGTGATATATTTAAGTGTTTGCAAAAATAAATAAATATAAAGGAAAGAAGGGCTATATATGAATGCCTGGATTATTTACTTTTAAATTTTTTTAAACATTGTGGAATGGGGAGGAAATTGGGAATTGGTGCAGGTGGGGAGGACGTGACACATGGTTGGGTACACTACATTTGATTTATTATTATATCTGATACTTCAACAGTGATTATTGTCCTGTGAATAATAATTCCTAAAGAAATAATTGTTTAGAAAAAGAGAATCGCTATAAGGATGTGAAGTGTGCAGGGCTAACCAAATAATCCCTAATGTAAAAAATAATAATAAAGTGTGGAGTAATCGGTGAAAAACATGCATAGTGAGACGTGTGAGCGAAACATAGAAAATCGTTGTATAAAAATGATTTGTGAAAAAGTGTGTAAGTGAAAAACAAGTGAATCAATTGGTTGGTAATTATTATATAGTTCCAAATTTCTTGAGCATATTACTTTAAAGGGATATGTTTGTTGGCAAATGGGTTAATGTTGGCCCAATGCCAGAAACTGTGTCTCAACTTAAAGTGAGGTAAAAAAATTATCATTAGATTGCTAATGATAATAAGGTACTGGATGTGTATTGAATTCAATACATTTAATTGTTTTGTTTAAACTGGACCTTGATCTCTCCTAGGCTACTTAGACTATTTCTGTTGTATCTATATTTCGGGTCTATATGTTGTATAGGTTGTAAATACTTGTCTGGGATCCCCTTTGTTCAGAAATAGCAGACATATATGACTTTGGCGTTGCTTTCTGGTAATTAGAAGGCCGCTAAATCCTGCTGCGCCTCACACGTGTATTATGGCTAGCAGTGAAGGGGTTAATTAGGGAGTTTGTAGGGAGCTTGCAGGGTTAATTTTAGCTTTAGTGTAGAGATCAGCCTCCCACCTGACACATCCCACCCCCTGATCCCTCCCAAACAGCTCCCTTCCCTCCCCCACCCCACAATTGTCCCCGCCATCTTAAGTACTGGCAGAAAGTCTGCCAGTACTAAAATAAAAGGGTTTTTAAAAAAAAAATAAAAATTTTTTAGCATATTTACATATGCTAGGGTGTAGGATCCCCCCCTTAGCCCCCAACCTCCCTGATCCCCCCCAAAACCGCTCTCTGACCATCCCCTCTGCCTCATTGGGGGCCATCTTGGGTACTGGCAGCTGTCTGCCAGTACCCAGTTTGCAAAAAAAAAGTGCTTTTTTTATTTTTGTTTGGCTTTTATCTGTAGTGTAGCTCCCCCCCCCCCCCACAGACAAACCCCCACCACCTTGCTGATCTTTTTTTTTTTTTTTTTTAAATATTTAGGCATTTAAACATTTTTTATTAACAAATTTTCTGTAGTGTAGCGGTTCCCACCCGCTCCCTCCCCGTGCACGCGCCCGCCCCCGCCCTCCCGTGCACGCGCGCGCGTCCGTGCGCGCCCCCGCTCATCCCCGCCCACGATCCCGCCCTCCCTGCACATAACCAGGGCCATCGATGGCCGCCACCCGCCTCCCGGTCCGGCTCCCACCCACCAACGCAGGGAGCCACCGATCTCCGGTGCAGAGAGGGCCACAGAGTGGCTCTCTCTGCACCGGATGGCTTAAAAAGGTTATTGCAGGATGCCTCCATATCGAGGCATCACTGCAATAACCAGAAAGCAGCTGGAAGCGAGCAGGATCGCTTCCAGCTGCTTTCCACACCGAGGACGTGCAGGGTACGTTCTCAGGCATTAACTGCCTTTTTTTTGAGGACGTACCCTGCACGTCCTCGGTCGTTTAGGGGTTAATTTTTAATAATTTATTTTCATTTTGTTTTAATATTTTATATGTAATATTTCAATAACACACCTTAAGAATGCTTTGACTTGTGTAACAGTTAACCAGAAGTCACGGTAATCATTGTACCGTAAATTGCAATTGTGCTCACGTGTTTGCATTTATATTCAACTTGTAATACAGGCAGAATTTAACTTGCGTGCAAACAGCCACAAAAACCTGATATCTCTTGTGCGCAAACGATAGCACGCCACTCGTAATCTAGCCCATAATTGGCATAGGAAAAATACCTTTACAACAAGTAACAAAATAAACAAGCAAGGGTTAAATTATAAACCTTTCAGTATCTGTATAGCAGGACACCACAAATCACCCTAGCTTATATAGATATTACACAGACAGCAATTAACCCCTTAGTGACCAGAGCACTTTTCCATTTTCTGTCCGTTTGGGACCAAGGCTATTTTTACATTTCTGCGGTGTTTGTGTTTAGCTGAAATTTTCCTCTTACTCATTTACTGTACCCACACATATTATATACCGTTTTTCTCGCCATTAAATGGACTTTCTAAAAATACCATTATTTTCATCATATCTTATCATTTACTATAAAAAAAATTATAAAATATGAGGAAAAATGGAAAAAAACACACTTTTTCTAACTTTGAACCCCAAAATCTGTTACATATCTACAACCACCAAAAAACACCCATGCTAAATTGTTTCTAAATTTTGTCCTGAGTTTAGAAATACCCAATGTTTACATCTTCTTTGCTTTTTTTGTAACTTATAGGGCCATAAATACAAGTAGCACTTTGCTATTTTCAAACCATTTTTTTTCAAAATTAACGCTAGTTACATTAGAACACTAATATCTTTCAGGAATCCCTGAATATCCATTGACATGTATATATTTTTTTTTAGAAGACATCCCAAATTATTGATCTAGGCCCATTTTGGTATATTTCATGCCACCATTTCCCCGCCAAATGCGATCAAATACAAAAAATTGTTCACTTTTTCACAAATTTTTTCACAAACTTTCAGTTTCTCACTGAAATTATTTACATACTGCTTGTGCAATTATGGCATAAATGGTTGTAAATTCTTCTCTGGGATCCCCTTTGTTCAGAAATAGCAGACATATATGGCTTTGGCATTGCTTTTTGGTAATTAGAAGGCCGCTAAATGCCACTGCGCACCACACGTGTATTATGCCCAGCAGTGAAGGGGTTAATTAGGGAGCATGTAAGGAGCTTTTTGGGGTAATTTTAGCTTTAGTGTAGTGTAGTAGACAACCCCAAGTATTGATCTAGGCCCATTTTGGTATATTTCATGCCACCATTTCACCGCCAAATGCGATCAAATTAAAAAAAAACGTAAAATTTTTCACAATTTTAGGTTTCTCACTGAAATAATTTACAAACAGCTTGTGCAATTATGGCACAAATGGTTGTAAATGCTTCTCTGGGATCCCCTTTGTTCAGAAATAGCAGACATATATGACTTTGGAGTTGCTTTTTGGTAATTAGAATGCTGCTAAATGGCGCTGCGCATCACACGTGTATTATGGCTAGCAGTGAAGGGGTTAATTAGGTAGCTTGTAGGGAGCTTGCAGGGTTAATTTTAGCTTTAGTGTAAAGATCAGCCTCCCACCTGAAACATCAGACCCCCTGATCCCTCCCAAACATCTCTCTTCCCTCCCCTACCCCACAAATGTCCCCGCCATCTTAAGTACTGGCAGAAACTCTGCCAGTACTAAAATAAAAGGTATATTTGGGCTTTTTTGTGCATTTTTTGTTAGCATATTTACATATGCTTCTGTGTAGGGATCCCCCTTAGCCCCCAACCTCACTGATCCCCCACTAAACAGCTCTCTAACCCTCCCCCTCTGACTTAATGTGCGCCATCTTGGGTACTGGCAGCTGTCTGCCAGTACCCAGTTTAGAGAAAAAAAATGCTTTTTTTTAAATAAAATATGTCCCTTTTCTGTAGTGTAGCTTTCCCCCCCCCCCCCAAGACCAAACCCCCACCCCTTCCAGATCCCTTATATGGTAAAAGTAAAAGTTTATTTCATTTTTTTTTTACTTTTACTTTTTTACTTTTCTGTAGTGTAGCGGTTCCCACCCGCTCCCGCCCCGTGCACGCGCCCGCCCGCCACCCCCCGTGCACGCGCACGCGCCCGTGCGCGCCCCCGACGGTCCCGATCCCGATCCCGCCCCCCGTGACGTCACGCGCAACACCGATGGCCGCCCACCCGCCTCCCAATTCGGCTCCCACCCACCAACGATACCGGCCATCGATGTCCGGTGCAGAGAGGGCCACAGAGTGGCTCTCTCTGCATCGGATGGCCATGTATGGTTATTGCAGGATGCCTCCATATCGAGGCATCACTGCAATAACCGGAAAGCAGCTGGAAGCGAGCAGGATCGCTTCCAGCTGCTTTCCACACCGAGGACGTGCAGGGTACGTCCTCAGGCGTTAACTGCCTTTTTTTTGAGGACGTACCCTGCACGTCCTCGGTCATTAAGGGGTTAAACAGTGATTTACCTCAATATGCCTTAACCTGCTAACTAATGTGTTGGACTGCTGGAATGGAAAACAATATAGGTAGATGTACTGAGGATTTGTTTTTTAAATTTAAGTTTTGCTAAAAAAAGTATTGAAAGTTTCACAATTATGTAGCATTTTATAAGGTAATTTTTGAGCTTTGCTGCAGCAGTGATTGTGGGCAGTAGGTTGATAGATCCAGAAATGCCCCAGTAAGGGCTAGATTAAAAGTGAAGTGATAATTATCGCTCCCACTTGCACACTAACTGCAATTGACTTTTAGTGCGGTAGATACCGCTCGTAATACAAGCTGAAAGTAAAATGTTTTCACCCGTACGCTAACCCAATGCGTGCAAAAAGTCAAACTTATAATATTGTGATGATATTAACATATTCTCCAATAGATTTCAATGGAGCACAAAAAGTGTGTGTGGGGGAAACCCGATCAAATTTTCTCAAGTGCACTATCCTTACATAAAATATAATATTTCACATTCCAATGTTCTTCAGATAGAATATGTTCTATTTATTCATAAAATACATATGGTTATATATATATATATATATATATATATGAATATCTATTACAAAAATAGAACATATTCCCCAATGAGAAGAACATTGGAATGTGACATTTTTACAGTAAATAAACAGTTAAACTGTTTATTAAATATGAATATTGCATAAAAACAATTTTACATGTTTTCAGCTACTTAACTGCAAAGGACTCCAATGCACTTACATATGTATATATATATATATATATATATATATATATATATATATGTATATATATATATATATTATATATACATATATATATATATATATATATATATATAAATATATATTTAATAATAAAAAGTACATAATTTTGTAAGTGAAAAACATAGGAATGTAAAATATGCATTTTGCGCATCATGTTAAACATACTGTAACATATAGATATATTCTATGGAACATCATGAACATTTTACAGTATGTTTAATCATTTTTATTAATTGTTTTTAATATTTTTTATGTAATATTTCAATAACGTGCCATAAGAATACTAAATTATCATGTACACTACCCCGAATAATCACTGCACGGCATTCTAACTTCCCCGACATCTGTGTAAAATCGATGAAAGTCTACAAATACATTCCCCCGCGTGCGGCCGTTCAGTTAACTGTTCTGATGGGCTGTGACGTAGTGGCATTGGAATGCTATGACTAAGAGCAGCGCATGCGTGGTTCCTATTTTTATCAGACTGCTGATGGAACGTCACTTCCGTTTGCTACTCTAATGAATCCGCTCTTCTGACAGAACACTGGCACTCCCACTAGGCAAGCTGGCTTTTCTAACACCCCCTCATGCTCCATTTCAGCCCCAATCACATTCCTTATAGTTATATAGCACCAGGAATGTGACCGGAGAGGCAGAGGGATGAGCATGATGAACCCACCGGCAGTGCAGCCTAGGACAGAGGAAGAAGAGAGCGGGAAAACAGCAGCTGCAGCACTATGCACTAGTTTGCAACAGGCAGCAAATTTGAAGACAGGACTCGGATCTGGGGTATGTAAAGTTACAAAGTGGGCTGGGGGTGCAGGGAGTCCGGACCAGATCTCTTTTATATGAATTATATAAATTATTGTGCTACAAATTTTTATGCTAGTTACTTTTTAATATGTGCAGCACTCTACAGAATTGAAACAGATACATAAAAAAGGGACAGGACTCCAGAGGGATATCAATTATATCCCTCTGGAGTCCTGTCCCTTCTTTATGTCTCTGCTTCAATTCACTGCTATGTGTTACTGATAGCTATGAGGGATAATATCACTGCTATGTGTCACGAACAGCTATGCGGGATAATATCACTGCTATGTGTAACTGACAGCTATGAGGGATAATATCACTGCTATGTGTTACAGCTATGAGGAATAATCTCACTGCTGTGTGTTACTGACAGCTATGAGGGATAATATCACTGTTCTGTGTAACTGACAGCTATGAGGGATAATATCACTGCTATTTGCTACTGAAAGCTATGAGGGATAATATCACTGCTATGTGCTACTGAGAGCTATGAGGGATATATCACTGCTGTGTATTACAGACAGCTGTAAGGGATAATATCACTGTTAAAATGCCATGCAGTATCTGTAATATGATAGTTTAATGTTCTCTTTCTGTCCCTTTAAAAGACCATATAACTCCCTTGTCATGGATACCAGGCTGTCAAGGCCACCTCCTCCCATATTGTGGAATAATTGTGTCCCCACCAGCTTCCATTGTATTGTTACCCTGATTGCTCATTGTCATGGAAAGAGCGGACTTCTGCCCCTTGGCCCCTTCATGCCTTGCCGGGCATATGTAACTACCCGCTGGCTTGGCTTGCTAGCGGACCCCTCTGAACTTTAACCTAGGTCACTCCAGAGGCCATTTGCCCCAGAGTTCTGCTATTTTGGGGGTTTGTTAGGCCTTTGGTGAACAGGGGTTGGGGTGAGTGCTGAGGGGGAGCTAGCTCGGGCTGTTCCTGAGTACCTTTGCCAGGCTGTCACTCTGGTCCCCAGTAACGGATCATGTCACTTTTTGGACTATGCCATCTAGAGACCAGGAGCTTTCCAACAACACCCAAGAAGGGCAGCCACTCCCCCAGGATCACCCCTAAACCGCAAACTAGATACTGTGGGGGTCTCTATTTGACTATGGCTCCTATGAAGGCATCAGCCTGTTTGGAGGGGCGGGAATGGCGGGATCAGATAAGGCTCTTATCATGATAAGATTGTATATAAAAGCTGTGTGGTCTTCTCAATAAAGCCTGTTTGTGATTCACCTTAATACTGGTCTTGTCTGGTTATTAGGGTGGGGCATTGCTAAAATCACTTTCTCTGCTCTATAGCTACAAATTCCAGGTACAGGAAGATCCATCACATCCCTTATTTAAAATTTCCACCAAGTATCACATGACCCAGGGTACGTTAAAGGGTCTTTTTATTTGTATCCTCAAAACCAGACTCCAGCTGTCCTCCACCAATATACTGGACAATCTGTGATGGGCACAATGATAGTTGGGTAAAACAATGTCCCACATAACAGCACTATCTTAGCCCCAATGTTAATCCCATGATGAAAATTTTTGATAACTAATCAGTAATTTTACCCCTTGGCTGCCAGTAACATACAAATGAATGATTTTACCTCTTTAGCTGCCAGTAACAAGTAAGTAAACAGAAGTGATGTTAACCCCTTGTCTGCCCCTCACTACTTTCTGCTCCATACTGTAGTGCATATAGGTAGGGGGATTTTTTTTTTGCACAAGCACTTGTTAATTTACAATATTTAGTTCTTATTAAAAATATTTAAGGAAAAAAATTGTCTCTTTATATGGCAATTAAAAACATGATGGGGGAGGGACATATGAGGTAGGAGGGGCACAGGATATGGGAGGGGAATAGGGAAGAGGAGGGGCAGAGAAGGTAGGTAGGTGGAGCAAAGAGGAGTTGTGGGGGCCCTGCCACACTTTTGCCCAGGGGTCCTGGTGGTCTCAGTCCGCACCTGATAATCATGTATATTTATATATATATATATATATATAGTGTACCAAAAAACATCAGATATATGTAGAAATATTCATTTATGAATAAATAGAACATATTCTTGTAAGTTTAGAGCATTGGAATATGATATATTAACATTTTCATATTGGGTTAGCACACATGAGAATAAGCGAGAGTGGGGTGTTTTTCCCCCACTTTTTTCCCCCATTGATTTCTATGGGGGATTACGTGAACGCGCACTCGATATTGTAACTTCGTCTTTTTGCACTTGTTGGGTTAGCTAGCTAGAGAAAACAGTTTACTTTCAACTATAATACGAGCCCAACCTGATGAGCTCAAAAAGCTTACGTCTAGCGCAAATTAACGCTTGATCGGGAGCGTTAATTAGCACTCCACTTGTAATCTGGCCCATAGTTGGGCTATCATTTAGTGGCTGGCTCCCAAGTTAAATATACATCTGCCAATTCCTGCTTTAAAGGGACATTATGGTCAAAATTGAAATGCACATAGATTAAATACTTCTTTGAATAGAAACATATTTGCAATATACATGTATTGCCAAAAATGCTTCTAGTAAAAGTTAAAACTGTTTTAGTGTTAGCATATTTCGCTGCATGTGCATGTGAAGCATAGATAGATATTCTCAGTACACCAGTATTTTAAATACTGCAGCTGCTCAGAGGACCAGTGGTGCTTGTATCATGTCAGCAATTAACAAACTGACAGCTAGATTCCGAGTTATGTGCACAATAGGGAAATTAACGAACGCAACAAAAGTTGCGTTATTTAACCCTCTATAGCGCAGCCATTACAAGTTTTTAAACAGCCAGCCTGTGCTTGCTATATGGTTGCATTGAGCTCCATACCACGCACAATCCAAGTGATGTTTTGATGTGCTTGTGCACGCTTTCCCCATAGACATCAACGGGGAGAGCGGGTTAGAAACAAACCTGAGATTGCAGAAAGAAAAGCTCTGTAATGCAGCCCCATTGATGTCTATGGGGAAAAAAGTTATGTTTAAACCTAACAACCCAACATAAACCCTAAGTCTAAACACCTCTAATTTGCTGACCCCAACATCGCCGGCACCTACATAAATTTATTAACCCCTAATCTGCCGCCCCCAACATCGCCGGCACCTACATAATGTTATTAACCCCTAATCTGCCGCTCCCGATATCGCTGCCACCTAAATAAATATATTAACCCCTATCCAGCTGCTCCCCGACATCGCCGCCACTAAATGAAGTTATTAACCCCTAAACCTCTGGCCTCCCACATCACTACCACTAAATAAACCTATTAATCCCTAAACCGCCAGCCCCCCACATCGCAACAACCTAAATTAAACTATTAACCCCTAAACCTAGCCCTAAACTTAATGTAACCCTAGCGTAACCCTAACCCTAACACCCCCTAACTTTAAAATAATTAAAATAGGGCTAAATTAAAGTTACAGTTATTAACTAAATAATACCTATTTAAAACTAAATACATACTTACCTGTAAAATAAAACCTAAGCTAGCTACAATATAACTATAGCTAGCTTAGGTTTTACTTTTATTTCACAGGTAAGTTTGTATTTATTATAACTAAGTAGACTAATTAGTAAAGAGTTATTAACTATTTACTAACTATCTAGTTAAAATAAATACAAACTTACCTGTGAAATAAAACCTAAGCTGCCTTACACAAACACCTACCATTAAAAGAAATAAAAAACACTAAAATAAAAAAAATAAAAAAACCTACCATTACAAAAAAATAACAAATGAAATTATCTAAAACAATAAAAAACACCCCAAAATAAAAAAGTCTAATCTAGAATAAAGGGCCTTTTGTAGGGCATTGCCCCAAAGTTAACAGCTCTTTGCTACAAAACAAAACAAACACCCCCTAACAGTATACAACCCCCCAAACCCACAAAATAAAAATAAAGTAAAACCTAATATACCCATTTCCCTGAAAAGGGCATTTGTATGGGCATTGCCCTTAAAAGGGCATTTAGCTTGTTTCCGAAATGCCCAAGCCCTAATCTAAAAATAAAAACCCACCCAAAACAAAAACAAAAAATACATTACACAAAATAACAAACAAATTATCAAAAATAATAAAAATTATTCCTATTCTAATACCTATTTAAAAAAAAACACCCCAAAATAAAAACCTAATCTAGAATAAACTACCAATAGCCCTTAAAAGGGCCTTTTGTAGGGCATTGCCCTAAATTAAACAGCTCTTTTACTTGAAAAAAACCCCCACCTCCTAAACCCACAAAATAAAAAAACTATCTAAAAAAACCTAAGCTAACAATTGCTCTGTAAAGGGCATTTGTAAGGGCATTGCCCTTAAAAGGGCATTTAGCTATTTTGCATTGCCCTTAAAATGGCATTTAGCTTGTTTACGAAAAGCCCAAACCCTAAACTAAAAAAAAATCCCACCCACAAAAAACCTTAAAAAAAAACAAACTTACCCCCGAAGATCCACTTACAGTTTTTGAAGTCTCGCTTAAACGATCGTCATCCAGGCAGTGAAGTCCTCATATAGGCGGCGAGAAGTCTTCATCCAAGCAGCCTCTTATATCTTCATACAGGCATTGAAGTCCTCATCCAGGTGGCGAGAAATCTTCATCCAAACGGCCTCTTCTATCTTCATCTTCATCCAGATGGCATCTTCTATCTTCATCCCGGCGGCGCAGAGTGGGTCCATCCTGAAGACATACGGCGCGGAGCATCCTCTTCATATGGACAATGAATCTTCAATGCAAGGTACGCAATTCAAGATGGCGTCCCTTGCATTCCTATTGCATTCCAATAGGATGAGAGATTCTGGAATTCTATTGGATGTTCAAATCAGCCAATAGAATTTCAGAAGTTCTCATCCTATTGACTGATTTAAACAAACTGATTTCCAAAATCATATCAGCCAATACTGCCTTTGAGAAAGCGCCATAACAGCGTGAAACGCGTCAGATGACGTAGATCGAGTTCTACTAACCTACACTCCTCTGTGTATGTCCGAGAATCTGTAAATTTTTATGTTTTCTTAATAAACATTTGAAGCTTTTTACTTTTTTACTAGTGCGGCTTTTATATTGTGCCATTTGTTCACTTGTTTTGGATTCCACTTTTTTGTTAGTTTTTTTTAGATAGTTTTTTTTTATTTTGTGGGTTTGGGGGGTGGGGTTTGTAATGTTAGTGGGTGTTTGTATTTTTTTTCAGGTAAAAGAGCTGTTTAACTTTGGTCAATGCCCTACAAAAGGCCATTTTAAGGGCTATTGGTAGTTTATTCTAGATTAGGTTTTTTATTTTGGTGGGGGGGTTTTTCAAATGGGTATTAGAATAGGAATAATTTTTATTATTTTTGATATTTTGTTTGTTATTTTGTGTAATGTATTTTTTTTTTGTTTTGGAGTGGGTTTTTATTTTTAGATTAGGGCTTGGGCATTTCGGAAACAAGCTAAATGCCTTTTTAATGGCAATGCCCATACAAATGCCTTTTTCAGGGCAATGGGTAGATTATATTTTACTTTAATTTTATTTTGTGGGTTTAGGGGTGGGGGGTTGTATACTGTTAGGGGGTGTTTATTTTGTTTTGTAGCAAAAGAGCTGTTAACTTTAGGGCAATGCCCTACAAAAGGCCCTTTTAGGGGCCCGCAAAAGGCCCTTTTAAGGGCCCTTGGTATTTTATTCTATATAAGTCTTTTTTATTTTGGGGTGGTTTTTTTTTTTTAAAGGGTATTAGAATAGGAATAATTGTTATTGTTTTAGATAATTTAGTTTGTTAATTTTTGTAATTTTAGTGTTTGTAATTTTTTGTAATGGTAGTTTTTTTTGTGTAATATTAAGTTTTAGTGTAAGGCAGGTTAGGTTTTATTTGACAGGTAAGTTTGTATTTATTTTAACTAGGTAGTTAGTAAATACTTCATATCTATTTACTAACTAGTCTACCTAGTTAAAATAAATACAAACTTACCTGTGAAATAAAAATAAAACCTAAGATAGCTACAATATAACTATTAGTTATATTGTAGCTAGCTTAGGTTTTATTTCACAGGTAAGTATGTATTTAGTTTAAAATAGGTATTATTTAGTTAATAATTGTAACTTTAATTTAGCTCTCTTTTAATTATGTTAAAGTTAGGGAGTGTTAGGGGTAGGGTTAGGTTTAGGGTTTACTAGTTTAAATTAGTTTATTGCTATGTGGGGGCTTTCTGTTTAAGGGTTAATAGGTTTAGTTAGTATATTTCGTTGTGGGGGGCTTGCGGTTTATGGGTTAATAGGTTTATTATAGTGGCGGTGGAATTAGGGCTTAATAACTTTAGTATAATGGGGGCGATGTGGGTGGACGGCAGATTAGGGGTTAATAATATTTAAATAGTGTCTGCGATGCGGGAGTGCGGCGGTGTAGGAGTTAATAACTTTTAAATAGTGGCAGCGATGTTGGGGAGCGGCAGAATAGGGTTAATAATTTTTATTAATGGTGGCGATGTCGGAAGCAGCAAATTAGGGGTTAATAACTTTAAAATAGTGTTTTGCATTGCGTGAGGGCCTCAGTTTAGGGGTTAATATGTAGTTTATGGGTGTTTAGTGTACTTTGTAACACTTTAGTTATGAGTTTTATGTAACAGTTTTGTAGCGTAAAACTCATAACTGCTGCTTTTAGATTGCGAAACGGATCTTGTCGGTATAGGCTGGAACGCAAGCTTTTAAGCCTCACCGCAAAACGCATAATGGCTGCGCTATGGAAGTCCTATGAAAAAACGTAATTTTTACGTGTGCGGGACTGTGGTTGCGTTACAGGCTAAAAGGCTTGTGGTACAGTTATTACGACAAGACTCGCAATTGCTGCAGTGCTGCTTCAAAGCTGAAATGGCCATTTTTTCAGAGTTAAAACACGAACGCACAACTCGTAATCTAAGGCTCTCTCAAGTGCTGCGTTTAAAATGCTTCTGCACAGTGCATATTTAAATACGCTTTTAAAACAGCTATAGCTTTTATTAGAAGCATTTTTGCTAATACATGTAGATTACAAAAATGCTTCTATTCAAAACTGAAATGCATCCATGTGGATTCCGATTTTGGCTGGAATATCCCATTAAAGGTCATTAATCCAATGACTTCCCATTTTGCTTTTTGTTTCAAGAGGTGTTTCAAGATCTATAAGTCTGCCATTGTTTTCCTTGAAATTTTGATCAGATGATGGGCCCTCATACAGGGCCAGCATGATGCCCAATAAAAGTAGTTTCATGTCATTTAAAGGGATAGGAAAGTTAAACTTAAACTTGCATGATTCAGATAGAGAATGTAATTTTAAGACACTTTTAAATTCATTTCTATTTTCAAATGTGTTTTGTTATTTTGGTATCCTTTGTTGAAAAAAGAATACACACATATCCTGATTGGTGCCTTCACACATTTGTCTCTTATGATTGGCTAACTAGATATGTTCATATAGCTTCCAGTAGTGCACTACTGTTTTTTCAGCAATGGATAACAAAAGAATGAAGCAAATTTGATAATAGAAGTAAATTGGAAAGTTGTTTGAAATTGTATGTTCTACCTAAATCGTGAAAGAAAAAAAATTGGGGATTTCCTTTTGATTTATGCATTCTTTGCAAACTGTAAAATACATGTGTTTAAATCCATTTATAGGCAGCTGGAATCCATATCTCTCATCTGGATGGACTTCTTTGCATACTTTTTAATCAGAGCTGTGCTTAAAGGTGCAGAAAAAAATGTCCTGTACTTAAATAACTATAAATATGTTACTTTAAATATTTATTACTACAAGAGGCTTTGCAGCTGGCAAAACCACATCTGTAAATATTTAACAGTAAAAACAGAAGTGGAATAAACTGATTAGATAAAATATTCTGCACAAATGAACTAGGTCATTGATTTTGGTTTGTTAAAAGTCAGAACATGAAATGAGCGTTAACTCTGAATTTACTGGATAAATGTGTTTATAGTTAAAATCTGCTCTGGGCAGCAACGCAGTTTCACTCCTGGCTGCTTATTGGTGACTATGCACATATGCTTCTGATTGGCTCATTAGTCATGTTAGCTCAGCAGACTTTAACTATGCATTTGACCCCTTTATATGTGTTCTACAAATAGCTAGTGCAAAAGGAGAATGCTAAGCATTAGCGCATTTTACTATTGAACTATCATGTCCCTTTAATATAGCTTCTTTAAAGGTGGGCATAGCCTAAACTATGCATTTTGTTTATTATTATTATTATCAGGTATTTGTAGAGCGCTAACAGGTTATTTTTAAATACAATTTGTAAAAGTGGGCATGTCAGCTAGTTGGTGTGGTTCTCCTCCCATAACACATACATGACAGTAAATTATGAGTGCCTTTGAGTTTTCTTTGAGAAGCCTAGATCCTTTAGTGAGCAATTTAGGGGGCGATGGCTATGTTTCTGGTGACAGCTGTGGGCCCTGGCTTTATCTACTTACTCTTTCTTGTATCTTTTTTCTTCCGCCATCTATTACTTTTCTTACTACATTTCCCCAAATAGACTTCATTCATTGAAATACTTGTTTAGGAATTGGCTTCTGATATCAGCATTCATCTTTTTTCCCCAAAAAAACTTAATTTGTTGTTCTAGATTATCAGCAAATTTTAAAACAGGTTGTGGTATAGAAAGAAAAATGGGGAAAATAAAAATACCCCATGCCTCCTGAGTAGATAGCTATTAAACATGTTTTCTTAACCCCATGCCTAAAAAATGCCGATAAACTAGTGTTGCCACCTGATGTCCACAAAAATACTAGACAATCTGTCGGTGACTGGACGCGATCATAGGTGGGGGTCACACAATGCCCCCTCAAAAGCTCTACATTAGCCCCCACTTTTGATCCTACGTGTATTTTTTCCCCAACTGATTTTACCCCTAGGCTGCAGTAACATAAAAAATTATAATTGTATCAATTTAGCTGCCAATAACTCAAGTAAACAGTGATTTGACCCTCTTGACTGCCCACCACACTTATTTCTGCTCCATATTTGTACTATGTTGAGGCAGAGGATACTTTTACATTTACGTAGCTAACACACAGGGATTTAAAAAACTGAACATTAAAAGGGACACTGAACCCAAATGTTTTCTTTTGTGATTCAGATTGAGCATGCAATTTTAAGCAACTTTCTAATTTACTTCTATTATCAAATGTTCTTCATTCTCTTGGTATCTCTATTTGAAAAGCAAGAATGTAAGTTTAGATGCCGACCTATTTTTAGTGAACAACCTGGGTTGTTGTTGGATAAATTCCAAATAAAGATAGCAAAAGAACAAAGAAAAAATGATAATAGAAGTAAATGAGAATGATGCTTAAAATTGCATGCTCTATCTGAATCACGAAAGAAAAAAATTGGGTTCAGTGTCCCTTTAAGTGTCCAGTATTTTACTGAACAGCCTTCAAAAATACTGAACTGGCAGGTTGAAAACAGGCAACCTGGAGTGGCAACCTTACAGCCAACATATCATAGGCCTGCAAAAGCATGGTATGTTCATAACAAAACTAAAAATTGCTATTCTTTAATTAGCAGAGCTACACTATTTAAAGTTTAAACCAATAAATGTGTATATTTCCCAGAAGTGAATACCTTAAAGGGACAGTCTACTCCAGAATTTGTATTGTTTAAAAAGAAAGATAATCCCTTTATTACCCATTCCCCAGTTTTGCATTACCAACATGGTTATATTAATATACTTTTTACCGCTGTGATTACCTTATAGCTAAACCTCTGCAGACGGAGCCCTTTAGTTCTTTTGACATACTTGCACTTTAGCCAATCAGTGCCCTCTAATAAGTAACTCCACGGACGTAAGAACAATGTTTTCTATATGGCACACATGAACTAACGCCCTCTAGCTGTGCAAAATGTCAAATGCATTAAGATAAGAGGCGTCCTTCAAGGACTTAGAAATTAGCATATGAGCCTACCTAGGTTAGCTTTTAACTAAGAATACCAAGAGAACAAAGCAAAGTTGGTGATAAAAGTAAATTAAAAAGTTGTTTAAAATTGCATGCCCAATGTGAATCATGAAAGTTCAATTTGGACTTTACTATCCCTTTAAGGAAAATAATATCCCAGAAAATGTCTTCATCCAATCCAGTTTTTTATATATTTTGAGCAGATTCTTCAGCATGTAGCAGTGGTAGGATGGAAAAAATGGGAAAATGAAAAATAATGTCTTGTGGAGTGGGTAAAATACCAATACATGGGAAAAGAAATCAACTTAATTGGGCTGGTTAGAGAGTTATATGACAATGGTTTAATGCCTTTTTTTTTCTATTTAAAAATAAATAAAAAATAAACATATGTAGTACCCCTCTACCAATGAGGGCAATGCTGAGCACTTTCAGTGCGTCTCTTCACAAGTAACACTGCTCAGTTTGGTTGGGGGCCTTGGGGAGTCATCAGTAGTGACTCACCCAGAACTCCTTGCCAAGCTGGCCAGCATTATAGGGTGGGGATACACACTGGCAGGGAACTGGATGGGCGCACATTGCTGCAGACAAGTGCCCATTATTGCACTCCCGGGTGGGGGGGTGTTAACACATCAGTGCCCTCTCACAGTCATTAGACACCAGGGTTGCTCCCCAGTGAATGGGCAAGCAATCTGGAATGTCCATTATATTTGCTGGAAGGGGGGGGGGGAATAATTAAAAAAAAATTGTTTTTAAACTTCAAAAAAATAAAATATATATAAAATATTTACTTAATAAAAAATTAGATTTGAAGTAAAAATAGCCCGTATGGGACTGTTATCTACCTCTTCTATCATCCCTATTAGGCTATTCACTTCTCCCAAGTTGCATTAACTTAGTTTTGCTACATATCATCATTCTTAGCCAAAGAAGCCTACTTAACCCTAGAGTTTAAAGGGACATTAAAGGGACATGAAACTCAAACATTTTCTTTCATGATTCAGATAGCGAATACGATTTTAAACAACTTCCAATTTACTTCTATTATTTAATTTGCTTCCTTCTCTTGTTATACTTTGCTGAAAGCTTTATCTAGGAAAGCTCAGGAGCAGCAGAGAACCTAGGTTCTAGCTGTTGATTGGTAGCTGCATATATATATCGATTGTGATTGGCTCACCGATGTTTTCAGTTAGAAACCATTAGTGCATTGCTGCTACTTCAACAATTGATACTAAGAGAATGAAACAAATTAGATAATAAAAGTAAATTAGAAAGTTGTTTAAAATTGTATTCTCTATCTGAATCATAAAATAAAAAAATGGGGTTTCATGTCCCTCTATGCTGCTAAGTACAACTACATTAGAATGGTTACTACTCACCATGCTGTTGTTTTTCCAAATGTGTCTGCAGCTGTCCTCAAATTCATTATCTTATTTTAGCCATTTACAAGTATTAGTTAGTGAAGTTTTGCATCTTCACACTGGGCGCCACCATCTTGTATCTTATATTAGTGTAACTTTTAAGCTGTGCAAAACACTGCAGAAATTTAACACTTCTGCTCTCTATTATGTGAGCTAAACTGAAGTGAAAGGTGCAGCTGTGAAAAAGCAGATCTGTGAAAGTGCACTGCTCCCATCACGATGCAACAAGACGTGAGCTACAAGATGGCGGCGCCAAGTATAAAGATACAGAGCTTTACCAACTGGATTCTGTAATGAGTAACCATACTACTGTAGTTGTAACCATCAGTTTAATGTCCCTTTAAACCTCCCAGCAAATAAACTGTAGTAGGCAGCTATAAACCAATAAGCATTAGTGAGAAGGTACACAAATGATGCTGATGTATTAGTTTCAATTTAAATGTAACCAGCATTTTTTTTTACTTAACCCTTTGGCTGCTAAGCCATTTCCCACCTGGGTGCTAATATTTTATTTTATTATTTTTGAAATTTTTGAAAATGTTTTTTTTTTCTTTTTTTTTTTTTTTACAGACCCCCAAGACTTACACTGTCTGAGATACAGGCTTCTAAGCAGCATGCCCCCTCCTCCTATACTTAACATTGTTAAGTATAAATAAAGTTGTGCAGTGACGTCATCTCGTAATTGCGCGTGATGTCACCACGCATCACGTGAAGCCCCGGCGATGCCTGTCACTCTACAGGCACGATCGCCGGGGTAGGAGCAGTAAGAAGCCCCCAGATCTCCCTCAAGGGGGGAGAGTGCTCATGACGGCTCTGAGCCGTCATTAGCACCAGAGTGAGAAACTCTGTGACGGCTCAGAGCCGTCATTAGCACTCAAAGGGTTAAAAGGACATGAAACCCAAAATGTTTCCTTTAAGATTTAGATAGAGAATACAATTCCAAACAACTTTCTATCTGACTTCTATTATGAAATTTGTTTAGTTCTCTTGGAATCCTTTGTTGAAAAGCATACATATGTATGCTCAGATGCTGTAAGCTAGCTTCTGATTGGTGGCTGCACTATTATGCCTTTTGTCATTGGCTTACCGATGTGCTCAGCTAGTTCTTAGTAGTGAATTTCTGCTATTTCAACCAAGGATACCAAGACAATGAAGCTAAATTGATAATAGAAGTAAATTATAAAGTTGTTTTATGTTCTATCTGAATTATAAAATACAAATTTGGGGTTTCATGTCCCTTTAATATTTTTCAGGCAAAAATATTTTTAGCTGTTTTAAATGTTCCTATAATTATCCAGCAAGGAACTAGACATGACTTGATAATGAGTTTAATTTATAATTATTATACATAATCTTGTTTTAAGTTGGTCAAAAAAAGCAAAAATATCCTAGTGACATCACTGTGTAATTTATCTGAATGGTTAACATGTCAGTGTTGTAGGCATATGAATCTAAACTAAAAACAAAGTAGAGCAAATATTGTGTTGAAATAGTTTCATATATTAAACTTTAAAACACCTGCATTTTTTCTTAGTATTTAATGTAGCCTATTTCTCAAGTGTATACTTCTGAAAAAAAATACACGTGTTCCTAAAATTCTAGCATAATTAATTCAGAGCTAGACAGGGTCATGCCTCTTTGGTTATTGAATGTACCTTCTCGTTCTTCGTTAATGCTGTATTTTTCCATAAAACTCTGTTCAGTACATGCCCCAATGTATAATAGCGTGTTTGTAGTGCACGACTGACAGCAATTAGTAGGTGAGAGAACTGTTCTTCCAGCTTACTTAAGGTGACACATTAAAATATTTTTTTTTTTTTTTTATTAAATACATCTCCCTATAATGAAGTTGTAGAGAAAGTGCAATTTACTACTGTTTTTTTTCATAAATTTTTGTTCAAGTGGCTTTTCATCTAAGTTGAAATACTTAAACCATCTGTAACGCTGTTATTTACGCATAAAGAATAAACATAATGTTTAGTCTAATCATTTTTAAAAAAAAGCAGCGGGTGGAGAAAAGGCCATAGTAGTAGCAAGAATCATCATCTTATTATTTATTAAGGCATTTTTAAAACCAATAATGAACCCTTAAAGAAAAGACCATAGCAGTAGCAGAAACAACATAATCTTATTATTTATATAAGTATTTTACTAAACCAATAATGAACTCTTACAGTCTGACAGAGAGGCCAAACTAGGTCTAATCCTATATAATAAAAGGCCAGGTTTGTTTGTCCGAAGCTGTTATGTGCAGTAGAGACTGCAGTGTTAGACAAACATACCTGGCCTGGCCATAAGGAAGGGTGAGGATCACACTGCAGAGAGGGTGGACAGGAGCGGGCATGACCGGGGGCGTGGTTGGGCGGAGCGAGTGTGGCGGGTGTGGAAGTGGGTGACGGGGGGATTGCCAGATGGGTGGAACCGCTGCAATGCCTAAAATGGCCTGTGTACAGGGAGGGATGGGAAAGCTACACTACAGAAAAGGGGTTGCTACAGGAAAAAAAAGGGACAGGGAGGGATGGGGCAGCTACACTACAGAAAAGGGGTTGCTACAGAAAAAAGGGACAGGGAGAGATGGGGCAGCTACACTACAAAGATGGGGTTTCTACAGAAAAAAAGGGACAGGGAGATATGCGTAGCTACACTACAGAAAAGGGGTTGCTACAGAAAAAAAGACACAGGGAGGGATGGGGCAGCTACAATACAGAAAAGGGGTTGCTACAGAAAAAAAAAGGGACAGTGAGTGATGGGGCAGCTACACTACAGAAAAGGGGTTGCTACAGGAAAAAAAAGAGACAGGGAGGGATGGGCAGCTACAGTACAGAAAAGGGGTTGCTACAGGAACAAAAGAGACATGGAGGGATGGGGCAGCTACACTACAGAAAAAAAGGGACAGGGAGAGATGGGGCATCTGCTCTGCAGAGAAGGGGTTGCTACAGATATACGCGGCAAAACTACAGTAAAGGGGTTGCTACAGAAAAAAAAAAGAGACAGGGAGGGATGGGGCAGGTACACTACAGAAAAATATAAATTATGCTTACCTAATAATTTCATTTCCATCGTGGGGAGGAGAGTCCATGGCTTCATTCATTACTTGTGGGAATTAAGAACCTGGCCACCAGGAGGAGGCAAAGACACCCCAGCTAAAGGCTTAAATACCTCCCCCCACTTCCCTCATCCCCCAGTCATTCTGCCGAGGGAACAAGGAACAGTAGGAGAAATATCAGGGTATAAATGGTGCCAGAAGAAAAATATTATTTTAGGTCCACTCACCGGAGCAACGGGCGGGAGTCGTGGACTCTCCTCCCCACCATGGAAATGAAATTATCAGGTAAGCATAATTTATATTTTCCATCTAAAGGGGAGGAGAGTCCACAGCTTCATTCATTACTTGTGGGAACAAATACCCAAGTTCTAGAGGATACTGAATGAAAAAAAAAGGGAGGACAAAAAAGGCGGACTTAATCTGAGGGCACCACAGCCTGTAAAACCTTTCTCCCAAAAACTGCTTCCGCCAAAAGCAAAAACGTCAAAGTTGTAAAATTTTGAAAAGGTAAGGAGGACCAGGTAGCTGCCTTACAAATCTGCTCCATAGAGGCCTCATTCTTGAAGGCCCAAAAAGAAACCACAGCTCTAGTTGAATGAGCCGTGATCCTCTGAGGAGGCTTATGTTCCGCTGTCTCATAGGAAAAGCGAATCATGCTCCTCAATCAAAAAGAGACAAAGAAGTTGAAGAGGCCTTCTGCCCCTTGCGCTTCCCTGAATACACTACAAAAAGAGATGTAGACTGTCTGAAATCCTTTGTAGCCTGAAAATAAAACTTCAAAGCACGAACCACATCCAAATTATGAAGTAACCTCTCCTTAGGAGAAGAAGGGTTAGGACACAAAGAAGGAACAACTATTTCCAGATTAATGTTACGGGTAAACACAACCTTGGGAAGAAATCCCAAACCAGTGCGAAGCACAGCCTTATCAGCATGAACAAACAGATAAGGAGGCTCATATTGCAAGGCCACCGACTCAGATACTCTGCATGCTGATGCAATAGCCAACAAAAACAGAACCTTCCAAGAAAGTAACTTGATGTCAAGAGAGTGCATAGGTTCAAACGGAACCCTCTGCAACATCTTCAGAACCAAGTTCAAGCTCTAGGGAGGAGCGGACTGTCTAAAAACAGGCCTGATTCTAGACAGAGCCTGAACAAAATACTGGATATCAGGAAACTCAGCGAGCCTCTTGTGCAACAGGACAGATAAAGCCGAAATCTGTCCCTTCAAGGAACTGGTGGCAAGCCCCTTCTCCAGTCCAACCTGGAGAAATGACAGAATCCTGGATACCTTTACCTTGTACCAAGGATATCCATACTTCTCACATCAGGACAAGTAAGTCCTCCACACCTTATGATAGATGCGACGAGTGACCGGCTTCCTGGCCTGAACGAGAGTATCAATCTCTCTCTCAGAGAATCCTCTCTTAGCTAAGATTAAGCGTTCAACCTCCACGCAGTCAGCCTCAGAGAATCTAGATTTTGATGTTGAAAGGTACCCTGTACCAACAGATCCCTGCAACAGGGTAACCTCCATGGAGGAGACAATGACATCCCCACTAGATCCGCAAACCCCGTCCTCCGTGGCCACAACGGAACAATCAGAATAGCCGAAGCTTGCTCCTGCTTGATGCAGGCCACTACTCGAGGTAGAAGTGGCAACGGTGGAAAAACGTAAACTAGGTTGAACCCCCAAGGAACCGCTAAGGCATCTGTCAGCTCTGCCTGGGGATCCCTTGATCGCGAACCGTATCTGGGTAGCTTGCAATTGAGTCTGGACGCCATTAGATCTATCTCTGGTGTCCCCCATCTGAGACAAATCTCCGCAACACCTCGGGATGGAGAGACCATTCCCCCGGATGGAAGGATTGCCTGCTTAGAAAATCCGCTTCCCAGTTTTCCACACCCGGAATGTGGATTGCTGAGAGTGAGCAGCTGTGGGACTCTGCCCATTCCAATATCCGAGAAACCTCCCTCATTGCTAGGGAGCTTCTCGTCCCCCCCTGATGGTTGATGTAAGCCACCGAGGTAATGTTGTCTGTCTGGAACCTGATGAAGTTGAACAACCCCAGAAGAGGCTATGCCTTCAGAGCATTGTAGATTGCTCGAAGTTCCAGAATATTGATCGGAAGGAGAGACTCTTCTTGAAACCACCTTCCCTGTGCCATCCTGGTACCCCAAACAGTACCCCACCCTGCTAGACTCGCGTCCGTGGTCACAATCTCCCAGGACAGTCTCAGGAAGGATGTCTCTTGGGACAGCCGTTGTGGATGGATCCACCAAGAAAAGGAATCCCTCATCTGAACATCCAGAGAAATCTGTTGAGATAGATCTGAATGATTGCTGTTCCACTGTCTCAACATGGACAGCTGAAGAGGTTTGAGATGGAACCTGGTAAATGGAATGACATCAATGCTGGACACCATGAGCCCAATCACCCCCATACTCTGAGACACTGAGGGACTGGAGGAGGACTGAAGGGCAAGACAGGTGGAAGCAATCTTCCTGAATCGCTGATCTGTGAGAAATATCTTCATTGATATAGAATCTATTATCGTTCCCAGGAACTCCATCCTGTTGCTGGGAATCAGGGAGCTCTTTCCTGAGTTTATCTTCCAACCGTGAGATTGGAGTAAGGAAAGAAGGGCCCTGGAGTGATCCTCTGCGAGACTGAACAACAGCGCCTGGACTAGGATTTCGTCTAGATAGGGCGCCACAGCAATGCCTCTGGATCTCTGTAGGGGTTGCTACCAGAACCTTCGTAAAGACTCTCTGAGCTATCACCAGACCAAAAAGAAGGGCCACAAACTGTAAACGTTGGTCCAGAAACGCAAATCTCTGGAACCTGAAGTGATCCCTGTGGATCGGCACATGAAGCTAGGCATCCTTCAAGTCTATCGTCGTCATGAACTGACCCTCTTGAACTAGGGGCAGAATCAATCTGATCGGTTCCATTTTGAATGATGGAACAGTCAGAAATGTGTTTAAACATTTTAGATCTAGAATCAGGCGAAACGTGCCCTCCTTTTTTGGGACAACGAAAAGGTTTGAATAGTACCCTAGATCCCTTTCTGCTGGGGGTACTGGTACAATAACTCAGAGAGAAGAGAGATCCCTCACACAGTCTAGAAAGGCTTCTCTCTTTTCTGGTCTGGAAGACAGATTTGACAGGAGGAATCTGCCCCTGGGCAGATGAGATCTGAACCCTATCCTGTATCCTTGGGCAACAACCTCCAAAACCCAAGGGTCCTGAACATCCTGTAACCAGGCCTCTGAAAAGAGAGATAATATGCCCCCTACTTGGTCCGGAGACACGTCGGGGGCCGCCCCTTCATACCGACTTTGTTTCGGCAGGCTACTTGTTCTGCTTGGACTTATTCCAAGACTGAGCTGTTTTCCAAGTACCCTTGGACTGATCCGCTTTCACATCAGGCTGCTGGTGCTGGGCCTTGTCCGCATGAAATGGACGAAATGTAGATCCCTTAGGCTTAACCTTTTTATCCTGCGGTAGGAAAGTGCCCTTGCCTCCTGTAACCATGGATATCATCGAGTCCAATCCTGGACCAAACAGGATCTTTCCCTGAAAGGGAAGGGATAGAAGTTTGGATTTAGAGGTCATGTCCACAGACCACGATTTTAGCCACAGAGCCCTGTTGGCTAATATGGAAAAACCTGACACCTTTGCGTTCAGGTGAATAATTTGCATATTGGCATCACAGATAAAAAAATGAGCGACCCTCAAGGCCTTAATTCTCTCCTTATCTCGTTGAGGGGAGTCTCCCTCTCGACCATGTCAGACAGAGACCCGAACCAATATGTTGCAGCTCTGGAAACTGCAGCTACCGCTGCTGCCGGCTGAAAAACAAACCCTGTGTGTTGGAACATCTTTCTTAACATGTTCTCCAACTTTTTATCCATGGGCTCTTTAAATGACGATCTATCCTCAAGAGGAATCGTCGTCCACTTCGTGAGCGTAGAGATAGCACCATCCACCTTAGGGACAGTTCCCCATAGCTCGAGCTGAGAGTCCGGACGGGGAACAGCTTCTTAAAGGAAGAGGAAGGGGAAAAGGAAGAACCTAATCTCTCCCAAGCTTAATAATGTTAGTCATCTAAACAGGAACCGGGAAGGTCTGAGGTACCACCCTGTCCTCATACACTTTATCAAGCTTAGGAATCAAAGGTTCCTCTGGTAGTTCGGTTCCGGAACCTCGAGGGTAGCAAGCACCTGCTTCAGCAAAAAGTGCAAATTTTCCATCCTAAACCTAAAGTCAGGCTCCTCTGCAGTGGGAGCTTTAGAGGACATGGACGGCTCAGTAGTACTAGATGTGGAACATAGTTGAGCAGGCAGATCTACCAGAACCTCTTCACAATAAACACAGGTACTAGACTTAGTTAAAGAGGGAGTACCTTCTAACACATCAGAGTCCTCCATAGCTTGCGGCTTTATTACGGACTATGTAAAATCTAAATAAAAAAGGCACCTTTATAACTTCCAATTGCCGGGGCACTCACCACCTCCTATGACCCGGACCACAGATATATAAAAAATGAAACACAGTATATAAAAAAATGAAACGATCTTACCAGAATCTACACCGTGGAACAGGAACACGGCCTCTCAAGTGTGACAGTGTAGTAGCATCACTTCTGACATGGACTTGAGTGTAGAAAGCAGGCAGCGAAACTAGTCAACACTGATTGCTTATGGAGCTGTTAATCTGAGTCGGGATGGTTTTGCAGAAAGATTCTCCCTGCATCTCCGGACTCTAACTTTCACCCAAGCTCTCACTGAGAGACTGACAGGGCTACTTAAAACTCCAGTCCTATTACGAAGAGTACTACCCTCCATAAGAGACTGCTCCAAATCTTCTGACACTTCTCTGCCAACCTCCTGTGACAAAAGGCAAAGAATGACTGGGGGATGAGGGAAGTGGGGGAGGTATTTTAGCCTTTGGCTGGGGTGTCTTTGCCTCCTCCTGGTGAATGAAGCCGTGGACTCTTCTCCCCTTTAGATGGAAAGGGGTGACTACAGAAAAAAAAGGGACAGGGAGGGATGGGTCAGCTACACTACAGAAAAGGGGTTGCTACAGAAAATAAGGGACAGAAAGGGATGGAACAGCTACACTGCTGAAAAGGGGTTGCTACAGAAAAAAAAGGGACAGGAAGAGATGGGGCAGCTATACTACAGAGAATGGGTTGCTACAGAAAAAAAGGGACAGGGAGATTTGCTCAGCTACACTACAGAAAAGGGGTTGCTACAGAAAAAAGGAACAGGGAGGGATGGGACAGCTACACTACAGAAAGGGGTTGGGGTGCGGGGGGTACTAAATGGTGATTACTGGAGGGAGGTGGTGGGACCACTACACTACAGAAAAAAAGGAAAAATAGGGGGTTTAAGATGGTGGCAATAGTTAGAGGGGGGAGAGCTGTTTGAGGGGGGTGGGGTTGGAGGGTTAGGGAGAATCCTACACTGCAGAAAAATAAAGATACACAGGCTTTAACACTAGTTGTCTATAACTGAATAGATCTGAATATAGCTGAAGCCAGTAACGACTCTGCATTCTCTCACTTGGGCAGGAAGTATGGTTTGTGATTTGCTATACCGCCCACTATGTCAGTTTTGAAAAAAAGTAAAGGACCTAGTGAAGGTCTTTGGAGTAAGTTAAAGGTACTTAATACCCATATGTTAAATCACTTTATAGTGTTCCACTATATAAAACGCAGAGAAGAAAATATCACCTGAACATCTCTTCTAACATAACCTTTCTGGGTTTTCAGACTCCCATTGATTTCTATGGCATTCGCGGCCTCAAGGGTGGCGGTTTGAATGATAGGTATGCTGTGGCAGAAAAGACGCAAGCATACCTGTTGAATGTTTGATAGATTGGGAGGAGGGTCAGATAGAGTCTAATGTGAATACGAAACATCTAGAATGACGCAAGCATCGGTCTGCGTCGGATTGAGATTGCGGGAGCGTATATTACGTCACACATTTCAACATTTGACGATGTTGATGCTTTGTTAATTATGGCGGATTCAATTTGCGTCGAATATGATACGAGATTTAAGCAGATTCCATCACATTATCAGTTGAAGCTTTGATAAATCGGACCCATAATCTTTACTCTTATTGTTATGCTCAATAAAAAAAACTGACCAATTAATCTCCCTATTCATCCCTTTTGGTTCCATGGTATCCAATCTAAAAAACCTCCCTTTTTTCAATAAGAGTTCCCCATTGCCCCCTCGTCTAAGAGTATTCACCCTTTCAATTACTTGGAAACGTAACTGACTTATTTGATGACCAGCCTCTAAAAAATGGGCTGCTACAGGGGCAGTAGTTATTTTACAACAAATGTTGCTTTTGTGTTCACTTATGCAGGCCTTGACATGCCTGGTGGTCTCCTACATGTAGCCACGCCCACAGGGGGATTTAATAAAATAAATAACATAAGATGCATCACAGGTAAAATGTGTATAATACTGGAATTTATAAGCAGTTTGTGGATGCGAAAAATAAGGACTCCTAATGATGGAACTACAGTTACCACATCCCAGACAGGGAAAGCATCCTACATATTTCTTGGAAATAAATGATTGTTTCAAAGATTTTTTAAGCCCTATATCTGCTTTAATCAAGACATCCCATAAACTACGACTCCTCTTGAAAGCGGGCATGGGAAAATGTTTAAATTCCTCCGAGATACGATTTCCTAACAAATGCCAATGCTTATGTAGAGTTTTCAAATCTGTTTGCTTTGTGTAGAAAATTCAGAGACAAATGTCACTCCTTTCAGATCATTCTTAACCTGTTTTGGCTCTATCAAATTCCTCATAGGGATATTGCTAACCTCTGAAGTTACTTGCCGAATTAAAATCTAGTGGGTATCCTCTCTCCAAAAACTTCTGACCCATTTATTTTAATCTTACTGGCACAGTCTCCTCTTCAGAGACAATTTGTTTAACCCTCAGCAATTGACTCCAGGTTTAATAAGAGATGGATGATGTGTACTGTCAAAATGGAGTAGACTATTGTAGTCTGTTTCTTTCCTAAAAATATCTATTATAAAATCAACCCCTTTCTTGGTCACAGTCACCTAGATTACGAGTTATGCGCGCTATAGGGTTTTTAACGAACGCAACAAAAGTTGCGTTATTTCATCCTCCATAGCGCTGCCATTACAAGTTTTGAAACAACTGGCTTGTGCGTGCGATATGGTTGCGTTGAGCTCCATACCGCACAAAATACAAGCACTGCTTTGACGTGCTCGTGCACGCTTTCCCCTTAGACATCAATGGAGAGAGCAGGTTAGAAAAAACTAACACCTGCAATCGCGGAATGAAAAGCTCCGTAACGCAGCCCCATTGATAAACCCCACATCTAAACATCCCTAATCTGCTGCCACCAACATCGTTGCCACCTACATAATGTTATTAAACCCTAATCTGCTGCTCCCGATATCGCCGCCACCTAAATAAATCTATTAACCCCTAATCTGCCACTCCCAATATTTCCGCCACTATGCTAAAATTATTAACCCCTATTCCACTGCACCCCAACATCGCCCACACTATAATAAATATATTAACCCCTATTCCACCGCTCCTCGACATAGCCACCACTAAATAAAGCTATTAACCCCTAAACCTCTGGCCACCCACATCACTACCACTAAATAAACCTATTAACCCCTAAACCACCAGCCCCCCACATCGCAACAACCTAAATTAAACTATATTAACCCCTAAACCTAACCCTAACTCTAAACCTAACACCCCTTAACTTTAACATAATTAAAATAGAGCTAAGTTAAAGTTACAATTATTAACTAAATAATACCTATTTAAAACTAAATACATACTTACCTGTGAAATAACTATAACTAATAGTTATATTGTAGCTAGCTTAGGTTTTATTTTTATTTCACAGGTAAGTTTGTATTTATTTTAACTAGGTAGACTAGTTAGTAAATAGTTAACTATTTACTAACTACCTAGTTAAAATAAATACAAACTTACCTGTCAAATAAAACCTAAGCTGCCTTACACTAAAACCTAACGCCTAGATTTAGAGTTCTGCGTTAGCCGTCAAAACCAGCGTTAAGGGGTCCTAACGCTGCTTTTTACCGCCCGCTGGTATTTAGAGTCAGTCAGGAAAGGGTCTAACTCTCACTTTCCAGCCGCAACTTTTCCATACCGCAGATCCCCTTACGCCAATTGTGTATCCTATCTTTTCAATGGGATCTTCCTAACGCCGGTATTTAGAGTCTTGGCTGAAGTGAGCGTTAGAACTCTAACGACAAAACTCCAGCCGCAGAAAAAAGTCAGGAGTTAAGAGCTTTATGGGCTAACGCCGGTTTATAAAGCTCTTAACTACTGTGCTCTAAAGTACACTAACAACCATAAACTACCTATGTACCCCTAAACCGAGGCCCCCCCACATCGCTGCTACTATAATAATTTTTTAACCCCTAATCTGCCGACCGCACACCGCCGCCACATACATTATCCCTATGTACCCCTAATCTGCTGCCCCTAACATCGCTGACACCTACATAATATTTATTAACCCCTAATCTGCCCCCCCAACGTCGCCGCTACCTTACCTACACTTATTAACCCCTAATCTGCCGACCGGATCTCGCCGCTACTCTAATAAATGTATTAACCCCTAAACTGCCGCACTCCCACCTCGCAACCCCTATAATAAATTTTATTAACCCCTAATCTGCCCTCCCTAACATCTTTGACACCTAACTTCAAGTATTAACCCCTAATCTGTCGACCGGACCCCTAATAAATGTATTAACCCCTAAAGCTAAGTCTAACCCTAACACTAACACCCCCCTAAATTAAATATAATTTAAATCTAACGAAATAAATTAAATCAATTAATCCTATTTAAAGCTAAATACTTACCTGTAAAATAAATCCTAATATAGCTACAATATAACGAATAATTATATTGTAGCTATTTTAGGATTTATATTTATTTTACAGGCAACTTTGTATTTATTTTAACTAGGTACAATAGCTATTAAATAGTTATTAACTATTTAATAGCTACCTAGTTAAAATAATCACAAAATTACCTGTAAAATAAATCCTAACCTAAGTTACAATTAAACCTAACACTACACTATCAATAAATAAATTAACTAAACTACCTACAATTACCTACAATTAAATCAACTAAACTAAATTACAAAAAAACAAACACTAAATTACAAAAAATAAAAAAAGATTACAAGAATTTTAAACTAATTACACCTACTCTAAGCCCCCTAAAAAAATAACAAAGCCCCCCAAAATAAAACAATTCCCTACCCTATTCTAAAATAAAAATTTAACAGCTCTATTACCTTACCAGCCCTTAAAAGGGCTTTTTGCGGGGCATGCCCCAAAGAAATCAGCTCTTTTGCCTTTAAAAAAAACCATACAATATCCCCTCCAACATTACAACCCACCACCCACATACCCCTAATCTAACCCACCCAAACCCCCCTTAAAAAAACCTAACACTAAGCCCCTGAAGATCTCCCTACCTTGTATTCACCCAGCCGTGTATCACCATCGGCAAGAAGAGGTCCTCCAGAGGGTCCGAAGTCTGCATCCTATCCGGCAAGAAGAGGTCCTCCAGAGGGTCCAAAGTCTTCATCCAGACGGCATCTTCTATTTTCTTCCATCCGGAGCGGAGCGGGTCCATCTTGAAGCAGCTGACGCAGAGCCATCCTTCCTTACCGACGGACTAACGACGAATGAAGGTTCCTTTAAATGACGTCATCCAAGATGGCGTCCCTCGAATTCCGATTGGCTGATAGGATTCTATCAGCCAATCGGAATTAAGGTAGGAAAAATCTGATTGGCTGATTGAATCAGCCAATTAGATTCAAGTTCAATCCGATTGGCTGATTGGATCAGCCAATCAGATTGAGCTCGCATTCTATTGGCTGATTCACCGACGGACTAGTTAAAATAAATACAAAGATGCCTGTAAAATAAATATAAATACTAAAATAGCTACAATATAATTATTCGTTATATTGTAGCTATATTAGGATTTATTTTACAGGTAAGTATTTAGCTTTAAATAAGATTAATTTATTTAATAAGATTTAATTTATTTTGTTAGATTTAAATTATATTTAATTTAGGGGGGTGTTAGTGTTAGGGTTAGATTTAGCTTTAGGGGTTAATACATTTATTAGAGTAGCGGCGAGGTCCCGTCGGCAGATTAGGGGTTAATACTTGAAGTTAGGTGTCAAAGATGTTAGGGAGGGCAGATTAGGGGTTAATAAAATTTATTATAGGGGTTGCGAGACGGGAGTGCGGTGGTTTAGGAGTTAATAAATTTATTATAGTGGCGGCGAGATCCGGTCGGCAGATTAGGGGTTAATAAGTGTAGGTAAGGTAGCGGCGACGTTGGGGGGGCAGATTAGGGGTTAATAAATATAATATAGGAGTCGGCGGTGTTAGGGGCAGCAGATTAGGGGTTCATAGGATAATGTAGGTTGCAGCGGTGTCCGGAGCGGAAGATTAGGGGTTAATAATAATATGCAGGGGTCAGCGATAGCGGGGTCGTCAGATTAGGGGTTAATAAGTGTAAGGTTAGGGGTGTTTAGACTCGGGTTCATGTTAGGGTGTTAGGTGCAGACTTAGAAATTGTTTCCCCATAGGAAACAATGGGGCTGCGTTAGGAGCTGAACGCTGCTTTTTTGCAGGTGTGAGGTTTTTTTTTCAGCTCAAACTGCCCCATTGTTTCCTATGGGGGAATCGTGCACGAGCACGTTTTTCAAGCTGGCCGCTAGCGTAAGCAACGCTGGTATTTAGAGTTGAAGTGGCGGAAAATTATGCTCTACGCTCCCTTTTTGGAGCCTAACGCAGCCATTCAGACAACTCTAAATACCAGCGTTATTTAAAAGGTGCAGAGTAAAAAAAACATGTGTAGCTAACGCACCCCAAAATAAAAGAACCCTAATCTATAATAAACTAGCAAGGCCCCTTAAAAGGGTGTTTTGTCGGCCCTTAAAAGGGCCTACTGTATGGCATTCTTTTGGGTAATGGTAGTTTATTGTAGGTTAGGGTTTTTTTTTTTAATGGGGGGGGGTATTTTTATTGGGATATTAGATTAGGTGTAATTGTTTTTATTTTTGATAATTTCGTTTGTTACTTCTTGTAATTTAATGTTTGTTATTTTTTGTAATTTAGTATTTTTTATAATTAGATACTTTGCAATTTTTAGAGTAGTGTTAGGATTTTTTTAATGTGTATTTTAGTTTTCTTTAATTGATAGTTAGTTTAATTTTAGTTTATTAGTTATATTAGTTTGTTAGTTTAAACTTAGTTTTTTTAATTTTACGGGTAAGTTTTAATTTAATTTAAGATAGGGAAATCGTAATTTTAATATAAAGTTAGGGGGGCGTTAGGTTTAGGGGTTACTAGTTTAAATTAGTTTATTGCCATGTGGGGGCTTTTGGTTTAGGGGTTAATAGTTTAATTTAGCATATTTCGTTGTGGGGGGGCTTGCGGTATAGGGGTTAATAGGCTTATTATAGTGGCAGCGGTGTCGGGGAGCGGCGGAATAGGGGTTAATAACTTTAGTATAGTGGGGGCGATGTGGGTGGACGGCAGATTAGGGGTTAATAATATTTAAATAGTGTTTGCGATGCGGGAGGGCGGCGGTTTAGGGGTTAATAACTTTATTATAGTGGCAACGATGTTGGGGAGTGGCTGAATAGGGGTTAATCCTTTTAATTAGCTGCGGCGATGTCGGAAGCGGCAGATTAGGGGTTAACAACTTTAATATAGTGTTTTACAATGCGGGATGGCCTCGGGTTGGGGTTAATAGGAAGTTTATGGGTGTTAGTGTACTGTGTGACAGTTTAGTTATGAGTTTTATGTAACAGTTTGTTGCGTAAAACTCATAACTACTGGTCTCAGATTGTGGAACGGATCTTGTTGGTATAGGCTGTAACGCAAGTTTTTTAGCCTCACCGCAAAACTCGTAATGGCTGCACTATGGAAATCCCATGAAAAAAACATAATTTGTACATGTGCGGGACTGACGTTGCGTTACAGGCTAAAATGCTTGCGGTACAGCTATACCGACAAGACTTATAATGGCTGCGGTACTGTTTTAAATTAAACTAAATGACCATTTTTGTAGCGTTAAAACATGAACGCAAAACTTGTAATCTAGGTGAGTGACATTTTAAAAATCCAAACTTACTTCACTGTATGTCAACTTACATTTTATGAGGTTAGTGGAGAGGTTTAATTCACCCAGAAAGCATTCCAGGGTTTCAACATCTCCTATCCAAATACCAAAAATATTGTCAATGTAGCGTCACCAAGTGGCGTCCCATTGACAATACATATAGTTTTCAAACACAAATCTCTCTTCAAACATGTTCATATATAAATATTTGCATAATTAGGAGCGACGTTGGAACCCATGGCCATCTCCTGTAATTGTAGAAAAAAAAAAGAGTCATCAAACAAAAAATAATTGTTGTATAACACTATCTCTAGTAATTGCATAATAAAATCTCCTGTTTGTAGCCATGTTTATTCATCACCACAGTGGCACCTTCTTTATCGGCTGTTTTCAGGATTAACCCTTTTGTTCTCCTTCAAATCGCTAACGGCCTGATGCTCCACTGTGGTGAAATTACCATGATCACCATAGCTTTTATTACAGGTTTTCTGTGTCTTGCACTTTAAATTAGCAAACTTAGCTGCGCAATCTGTTGGCGCTCTACAAATAACCGATAATAATAATAATAATAATAACTTCACTAAAACCAAACTTTCAAAAAATCTCAATACTGTGATGCGTCACTTTAGGAAAAAAGAAAACTTTTATTACGGAATAAGTAACTGTTTGATATTTAATTTACTATTGGTCACAGATTTTGGATTAGTCCTGAAAGAACTCTGTCCTCTAAAGTGGGAGTGCCAGAACTTCAGTCTCACAGATCTAAAAAAATTGTGTAGATCTTGTTGAAGTTGGAAAAAAATAGTTACTGGTCTGCATCATTGTTGTCTATGTCTACGGTGTCGCACCTGACCAGAAGTGACATGACTCTCCCTGCCGTGCGGATCGAAGACCCAGTGATAAACTCTCCCAGCTGCAGAGTTCTTCTTCCAATTTCACAATCAAATCTTTAACCCCTTAATGACCGAGGACGTACAGGGTACGTCCTAAAAAAAAGACAGTTAACGCCTGAGGACGTACCCTGCACGCCCTCGGTCTGGAAAGCAGCTGGAAGCGATCCTGCTCGCTTCCAGCTGCTTTCCGGTTATTGCAGTGATGCCTCGATATCGAGGCATCCTGCAATAACCATTTTTAGCCATCCGATGCAGAGAGAGACACTCTGTGGCCCTCTCTGCACCGGACATCGATGGCCAGTATCGTTGGTGGGTGGGAGCCGGTGTGGGAGGCGGATGGTGGCCATCGATGGGCCTTGTGATGTGGAGGGGGGCGGGATCATGGGCGGGGATGGCCGGGGGTAAAACTGGGTACTGGCAGACAGCTGACAGTACCCAAGATGGCCCCCAATAAGGCAGAGGGGGAAGGTTAGAGAGCTGTTTTGGGGGGGGATCAGTGAGGTTGGGGGCTAAGGGGGGATCCTACATAGCAGCATATGTAAATATGCTTAAAAAATAAAAAATATTCAAAGATACCTTTTATTTTAGTACTGGCAGACTTTCTGCCAGTACTTAAGATGGCGGGGACAATTGTGGGGTGGGGGAGGGAAGGGAGATGTTTGGATCAGGGGATGTGATGTGTCAGGTGGGAGGCTGATCTCTACACTAAAGCTAAAATTAACCCTGCAAGCTCCCTACAAACTACCTAATTAACCCCTTCACTGCTAGCCATAATACACGTGTGATGCATAGCAGCATTTAGTGGCCTTCTTATTACCAAAAAGCAACGCCAAAGCCATATATGTCTGCTATTTCTGAACAAAGGGGATCCCAGAGAAGCATTTACAACCATTTGTGCCATAATTGCACAAGCTGTTTGTAAATAATTTCAGTGAGAAACCTAAAGTTTGTGAAAAAGTTTGTGAAAAAGTGAACAATTTTTTTATTTGATCACTTTTGGCGGTGAAATAATGGCATGCAATATACCAAAATTGGCCTAGATCAATACTTTGGGTTGTCTACTACACTACACTAAAGCTAAAATTAACCCTACAAGCTCCCTAATTAACCCCTTCACTTCTGGGCATAATACACATGTGGTGCGCAGCGACATTTAGCGGCCTTCTAATTACCAAAAAGCAATGCCAAAGCCATACATGTCCGCTATTTCTGAAGAAAGGGGATCCCAGAGAAGCATTTACAACCATTTGTGCCATAATTGCACAAGCTGTTTGTAAATAATTTCAGTGAGAAACCTAAAATTATGAAAAATGTAAAGTTTTTTTTAATTTGATCGCATTTGGCAGTGAAATGGTGGCATGAAATATACCAAAATGGGCCTAGATCAATACTTGGGGTTGTCTACTACACTACACTAAAGCTAAAATTAACCCTAGAAGCTCCCTACATGCTCCCTACATTAACCCCTTCTCTGCTGGGCATAATACACTTGTGGTGCGCAGTGGCATTTAGCAGCCTTCTAATTACCAAAAAGCAAAGCCAAAGTCATATATGTCTGCTATTTGTGAACAAAGGGGATCCCAGAGAAGCATTTACAACCATTTATGCCATAATTGCATAAGTTGTTTGTAAATAATTTCAGTGAGAAACCTAAAGTTTGTGAAAAGATTTGTGAAAAAGTGAACAATTTTTTTTATTTGATCGCATTTGGCAGTAAAATGGTGGCATGAAATATGCCAAAATGGACCTAGATCAATACTTTGGGATGTCTTCTAAAAATATATATATACCTGTCAATGGATATTCAGGGATTCCTGAAAGATATCAGTGTTCCAATGTAACTAGCGCTAATTTTGAAAAAAAGTGGTTTGGAAATAGCAAAGTGCTACTTGTATTTATTGCCCTATAACTTGCAAAAAAAGCAAAGAACATGTAAACATTGGATATTCTAAACTCAGGACAAAATTTAGAAACTATTTAGCATGGGTGTTTTTTGGTGGTTGTAGATGTGTAACAGATTTTGGGGGTTAAAGTTAGAAAAAGTGTGTTTTTTTCCATTTTTTCATCATATTTTGTATTTTTTTATAGCAAATTATAAGATATGATGAAAATAATGGTATCTTTTGAAAGTCCATTTAATGGCGAGAAAAACAGTATATAATATGTGTGGGACAGTAAATGAATAAGAGGAAAATTACAGCTAAACACAAACACCGCAAAAATGTAAAAATAGCCTTGGTCCCAAACGGACAAAAAATGGAAAAGTGTTGTGGTCATTAAGGGGTTAATGGTGTCAATACTTTTCTGCAGATATATCATGTAACTTTAAGACTAGGGGCCTGATATTCAAATGCTCACTGCTCAGGTGAGATGATCTAAGACATCTCGTCAGTATGTAGAGGTCCCTAAAAAAATGTTAGAAACACAAATTTTAATTTGAAAGATATTTATCTCACTATGCAGGGTTTTGTGTCAGGGTGTCAGGGTTTTTTCCCTGCTTTGTTTGCCATGTGCTGCTGGCAGCTATTTTACTTACCTATTACTGACTCTGGTGCATACTGTGTGATGCTGCTCATTTCTTGCACGCCCTCTTATGGCCGGACTGGTGTACATCATCCATGTGAGACAGATTGCAGTCTCAGTATTGTGATGTCATCACTTATTATTTAAAGGGCCTCTGTTCAGTATGCTTTGCCCTTGCGTTGTCTCAGACCTGTTTGTGAGTTCCTGTGTATAACCTGGCTGTCTGATGTCCCTCCTGGTTCCTGACTCAGCTCGTCTGACTACTCGCTTTGACTCCTGGCTTGTTATTTGACTTGTGGACGTTTTATTATTTCTTTGTTATTAATAAAGGTGTGATTATTTTTGCACTTCTCATCTCAGTCTGATTCCTGGCACCCTGACATTACGCAAGGGCCATGAATCCTGATGGAGCTAATAATCCACCTTTACCTACCATCATTTCCAGGATGGATGAACAGGATCACCGCTTGGATCAATTTGCACTAGCCCTGCAAACCCTGCTGACTCACACTGCACATTTGGACCAGAGTGTCCCACAAGTTATTGCTGCACCTGTTTCTGCTGCACCTAGTCCTACCAGGAGCATGTTCGGTTCTGCACCTCTACCTCAGCGATATGGAGGCAATCCTCTTCAGTGCAGAGGGTTTTTGAACCAGGTTGGCATTTATTTTGAGATGTTACCTCAGGCGTTTCCCTCTGACAGAGCTAAGGTGGGATTTCTCATTTTGTTACTCTCTAACACAGCTCTTGCCTGGGCTAATCCCTTGTGGGAGACTAATAAACCTGTGATTTCAAATTACCCTGAATTTGTGGCCTCCTTTCAAAGGGTTTTTGATGTTCCGGCTCGCTCCTCCTCTGCTGCTAAACGACTCATGTCCATTCAGCAAGGTACGAGATCTGTTGCTCAGTATGCCATTGAGTTCCGTACGCTTGCCGCAAAGGTAGGTTGGAACAATGAAGCCCTTGTTGCCGCCTTCTTTCATGGGCTCTGATGCGATTAAAGACAAAGTTGCTGCCAGAGATTTACCAGAAGATCTCGAGGCATTGGTGTCTTTTTTAAACCTAATTGACATCAGACTTAGTGAGGGGCCCTCTTTCAAGGAGCACTTGCGGAAGCCTCCTGTTACGTTGTCTCCTACATGTTCGTTCCCACCCATGCCTCCCTCTCCTCCCATGCCTCCTGGTCCCGAGTCACCAAGTACTGCTGAGCCGATGCAGTTGGGATTCATGCATCTCTCCGCAGTGGAGAGGGCTTTTAGGAGGATGGAGGGGCTCTGCCTCTATTGTGGGTTACAGGGCCACCTTTTAAAGTCTTGTCCTACACGGTCGGGAAACACTCGCACCTAAGGTCCTGTCGGGGGCAGACCTTGAGTGGTTTATCCTCGCCCCCGGAACCGCTAAAGGAGAAACCTTTGGTCACGGTTGTCCTTTCCTGGGTGGACTCCTCCATAGTCACCCAGGCTCTTGTTGACTCCGGTGCTGCGGGCTATTTCATTGACAGTGCTTTTGTATCAAAGCACTCCATTCCTGTATTGCCTCGGTCCGTTCCACTTGCTATTGAGGCCATTGATGGCAGGCCCCTTTAGCCCGCACATGTTACTCACGAAACTGCTCCGTTATCCATGGCTGTTGGGGCTCTCCATTTTGAAACCCTCCAGTTCCAGGTGATAAAGTCTCCGCATTTTCCAGTTGTTCTGGGTTATCCCTAGCTCCAAAAGCACAATCCCAGTCTCGACTGGCGCAGGTCCGAAATTTTGTCATGGTCCCTGCAATGTATCTCCACTTGTCTTCGGAAATGAGTCAAAGTCTTGTGCACTTCTTTGGTATCTCAATTGCCAGAGGAGTACCGAGAGTTCCTAGACGTTTTTGACAAAGTACGTTGCCTCCTCACCGGTCTTACGATTGTGCCATAGACATGCAACCCAGAGCCATTCCTCCTCGGGGCCGGCTTTACCCTCTGTCTGTTGCGCAGAATTGTGCTATGGAGGAGTATGTTGCTGATGCTCTGTTGCGGGGGATCAGCCGCAAATCCTGCTCTCCTGCAGGGGCTGGCTTCTTCTTCATGAAGAAAAAGGGTGGCGAGTTAAGACCATGCATCGAATATAGGGGTTTTAATCATTTTACCATTAAGAATGCTTACCCTATTCCGCTCATTACTGAACTCTTTGACCGCCTCAAGGGAGCTATGGTCTTTTCTAAACTTGATTTGAGAGGAGCATACAATCTCGTTAGGATTAAAGAGGGTCACGAATGGAAAACGGCATTTAACACCAGGAGCAGGCATTATGAGTATCTTGTAATGCCCTTTGGCCTATGTAATGCTCCAGCTGTTTTCCAGGAATTTATTAATGATGTCCTACGAGATACGTTGCAACAGTGTGTTGTGGTGTACTATGATATCCTCATACACTCACCCACTCTTGAGGCTCATCATTCTGAAGTTACACGGGTACTTCAGAGATTACATGAGAATGGCTTGTTTTGTAAACTCGAGAAATGTGAGTTCCATTAGACTCAAGTAACCTTCCTAGGTTATGTAATCTCCGTTGCAGGGTTTTCCATGGATCCTGACAAGTTGTCTGCAGTCCTGCAGTGGCCTCACCCAGTTGGTTCAACGTTTTTTGGGCTTTGCCAATTACTATAGGAAGTTTATTAAAAACTTTTCTTCCTTGGTCAAACCTATCACTGACATGACCCGTAGGGAGAATAATCCACTCCATTGGTCACCTACTGCCAATAAGGCTTTTGAGAGTCTTAAGACTGCCTTTGCTGCTGCTCCAGTTCTGGCTCATCCTAACCCTGTCCTGTCTTTCATTCTTGAGGTCGATGCATCTGAGACTGGTGTAGGTGCCCTCTTGTCTCAACGCCCTACACCTGACGGTTCCTTGCATCCGTGCAGTTTCTTCTCTAAGAAATTGTCTCCGGGGGAGTGCAATTATGAAATTGGTGACAGGGAATTACTGGCCATAATTTTGGCACTCAAGGAATGGAGGCACCTTCTCGAGGGTACTAGCGCACCAGTGCTCATTCTTACTAACCACAAGAATTTGACTTATCTATCCGAAGCAAAACGTTTGTCACCCCGACAGGCCAGATGGGCGCTATTTTTGTCTTGGTTTAATTATGTGGTCTCCTACCTGCCTGGTAGTAAGAATGTTAGGACTGAAGCTCTCTCTCGACAATTTTCGCCTCTGTCCAAGGAGGAGTCTGTACCTATTCCAGTTAGTTATACGTCCTGACCATATTTTGGCTACCATACGTAATAATTTGACTTCTCCCTTGGGGGAGGAGATCCTGGCTGCACAAACCAATGCACCTCCTGAAAAACCTAGTGGTAAGCGCTTTGTTGCTGAGAATCTTCTAACTAAATTATTGCACACTTACCACTATCCTAAAGCCGCAGGTCACCTGGGCAAGAACCAAATGATTTGGTCTGTCACTCGATAATTCTGGTGGCCAGGTCTTCGTTCTGATGTTGCTGCATATATTGCCTCCTGCTCAGTCTGTGCACAGAATAAGACTCCTCGACATCTTCCTGTGGGTCTTCTTCAACCTATTGCAAATGGTGAGCGTCCTTGGACACATCTTTCCATGGACTTCATTGTCGAGCTCCCTGTTTCCAATGGCAATACTGTTATCCTAATGGTGGTTGACCATTTTTCTAATGTCACATTGCATTCCTTTGAAGAAGCTGCCTACCGCTCAGGAGCTTGCTTCAATTTTGGGTTAACCAAGGAGATAGTCTCGGACTGGGGTAGCCAGTTTGTCTCCAGATTTTAGCGTTCCTTTTGTGCTTAAATGGGGATACAGATTTCATTCTCCTTGGCATATCACCCTCAATACAATGGGGCTGCGGAATGGTCTAATCAAGCTCTGGAACAGTTTCTCCATTGTTATGTCTAAGATCACCACAATAATTGGTCTGAACTGTTACCTTGAGTAGAGTTCGCTCGTAATAGTGCTATTAATGCTTCCTCCCATTTATCCCCGTTCATGGCGAATTAAGGGTTCCAACCATCCTTGTTGCCCGATTCATTCATTCATGTCTCAGGGTATTCCGGCTTTGGAGGAGCATCTCCGGCAACTCCGTTTCACGTGGGTGCAGATTCAGGATTGCCTTCATCGTTCTATGCAGCACGAAAAGTTCCAGGCTGATCGTAGGCGTCTGTCCGCGCCTTCCTACCAGGTTGGTGAGAGGGTTTGGCTGTCCTACCGCAACTTGAACCTTCGGGTGCCTTCAATAAACTGGCTCCCCGTTATGTTGGTCCTTTTCAAATACTCTGACGGGTCAATCCTGTGGCCTACGCTCTTGACCTTCCTCCTGCAATGCACATCTCCAATGTTTTTCATGTCTCCCTCTTGAAACCATTGATTTGTAATCTGTTTACCACTGTGTTGCCTCATCCTCGTCCTATCTCTGTTGACAACCATGAAGAATATGAGGTCAGCAACAGTATGTCCAGGGGCCGCATACAGTATTTGGTTCACTGGAGGGGCTATGGTCCAGAGGAGCGTTCATAGGTTCCCTCCTCTGATGTTCATGCTCCCGCCCTCCTCCGTGCCTTCCATGCCCGTATCCCCAATAAGCCTTTTGTCCTCCCGCAGGGGAGGGGTCGTTGAGGGGAGGGTACTGTCAGGGTTTTTTCCCTTCCTTGTTTGCCATGTGCTGCTGGTAGCCATTTTACTTACCTCTTACTGAATCTGGTGCAGAGTGTCTGATGTCCTGGTTCCTGACTCGGCTCGTCTGACTACCAGCTCTGGCTTTGACTCCTGGCTTGTTATTTGACTTGTAGACTTTTTATTAATCTTTGTTATTAATAAAGGTGTGATTATTTTTGCACTTCTCTGACAGCATACCTACAAGGACACATTACAAAGAGGGATTTAAGATATTTAAATATTGATCATACAATCATCCGAGTGATCTATAAGGTTCCTAAGATACACAAAACACTAACAAAACCACTAGGTAGACCGATGGTCTCGGCAATTGGAGTTTTAACACAACCACTAGCAAAATATGTGGATGATTATCTACAACCACAGGTACATGGTACTAGATTATATTTGAAAAATTCTAAAGAATTAATACAGGATCTAGCACTCATCAACACCATGACAGAGGATGATCTACTGGTAAAGTTGGATGTTTCCAAGCCTTTATACTATTATACCACATGAACAAGGAATGGAGGCAATATACACACAGATGAACAAAAAATGTTTGGAGACACCATCACCTTATTCATCATGGATCTCATTGAATTATGTCTAAAAAACAACTTCAAGTTTGAAAACAAGTCTTATTTACAAATATCTGGTATAGCAATGAGGTTTAATATGCCCCAACATTTGGCAATCTGTTTATGATTAAATTAAAAAAAGACACTATGAAAGTTTGGCATATTCAACACATTAAATACTATAGAAGATTAACTGATGATATTTTCTAATATGGACCTCCACGAGAGACTCTCTGGAAGAATGGATCACTAGAATACATGAGAAACAGGAGGAAGTGAAATTTAAGATAACCAGTAATTATATAATCATTGCTTTTTTTGGATATACATATCTTTAAACAAAACAAAACACTGGAAACCACATCATACAGTAAGGCAACTGATAAAATTGTATCTTACAAGCAACCAGCCAGCATCCAACATCAACTAAAAAGAGCCAATTCATTAGGGTCATAAGAGGATATGACAAGGGCACCTTAGATAAAGCCATGGAAGAAGCCAAACAACATATGAGTGGCACTAACATAATTAAATATATGAAAAAAGGAGGAAGAATGACCATGGTACTTAAATATGATGGTTATAGCACAGGTCATAAGAAACAATTGGGACGTTATCAAATTGGATGGATCCCTACCTTTCAATAACATGGAATGACCAAGAATAGCATAAAAAAGAGGGAAGAACCTAGGAGACCTATTGATACATACAGACCCAATATCTTGCTATGAAAATAAAACTACCTGGTTACCTAAAGGAAGGGGTAGTGTAAAATGCCCAAATTGTGTGACATGCAACTTTGCTATCTACTAAATCATTTTCGACATCCACACGCCACAGATAATAGATTCAACACCTATTAACGTGTAAAACCAATTTTGTGGTTTATATATTGCTTAGTGAAGATGTGTGAATTATGTACATACAGAGTTTAAATGCTTTCTTTAGGTTGTTTGGCTGTAAATAAAATCCCTCTATATATGACACAGATCCTCCCAAAAAATGAGAACAACGGTTATATCAAATACAGAATTGGCTGAAATAGGATATGATGTGCATGAAATTTGGGTATTGGATTAAGCCAAAAATTACACAAACTAATACACAGTGAAATAACTCACAACATACATTATAACGTTCTTTAGTGAGTTTTATGAGTAGAGTTCAAATTACAATGAATCCGTATGGACTTCCTAAATATATATGATGAATATTCTCTCTAACGATATACAGTGAGGGATAACCTTAAAATCTATAGTATATAGTGAGACATGCGAGGCGGAATGGCGTTTACATGTCCTTACGCAAAACACATAGTGCATGAAATAAGTAGGAGGAAAGGAATCTCCACAATAAGGCACATTTATCATTATTTATTTTCTATGTTAAAGTATAGGGCTTTACCCACAGCCGCTTGGGTAATGTCAGGTTTACCCGGGTAATCCTAGGATTACCTGCAAAAGTTTAAAGCAGGTGTAAAAATGCTTCAAAAATATAAATGTTAATAGTCTATTTTTATCAATTAACAAAATGCAAAGTGAGTGAATAGAACAAAAATTGAAATTAAATCAATATTTGGTGTGACCACCCTTTGCCTTCAAAACAGCATCAATTCTTACAAATTCAGGGATTTTGTAGGCATATAGTTACTGTAACTGCATAATTAAACAATTGTACCAAACAAGTGCTAATGATCCTCAATTCATTATGTAGGTTGAAACACAATTATTAGCTGAAACAGCTTTGCAGGAAAAATAAAACTAAGTGAGGAACAGCCAAACTGCTAACAAGGTGAGGCTGCTGAAGACAGTTTAATGTCAAAAGCCATACACCATGGCAAAACTGAGCACAGCAACAAGACACAAGGTAGATATACTGCATCAGCAAGGTCTCTAACAGGCAGAAATTCAAAGGCAGAGATGTGATGTCCAATCTATTCTGAAGAAGCACAAAAAAATGGGAAACTTTAAGAAAAAATGGCAGCAGGTGCTCTGGACATTTGAGTGAAATTTTGAAATATTTGACTGCAGCAGAAGTCAGCTTAGTTTGTCGAAGGGCTGGAGAGCAGTGCATGAATGAGTGCCTGCAGGCAACAGTAAAGCATTATATAGGTTCCTTGCAAATTTGGGGCTGAATTTCTACAAATGGAGTTAGGGATTTAGTCAGAATTAAAGGTATTCCTTAATGCTGAGAAGTACAGACAGATACTTCATACATACCAATCAAGGAGGCATCTGATTGGCCCCAAATTTATTCTGTAGCATGAAAATGATCCCAAAAGTCATTAAGAACTATCTTCAGCGTAAATAAGAACAAGGAGTCTTGTGATTGTATGGCCCCAACAAATCCCTGACCTCGAGATCATTGAGTCTGTCTGGGATTGCATGATGAGACAGTGGCAACTGAGGCTGCCCAAGTTCACAGAAGAACTGGGGTTAGTTCTTCAAGATGTTTGGAACAACCGACCTGCCAAGATCCTTAAAAAAAACTGCATGCAAGTATGCCTGGAAGAATTGATGCTGTTTTGAGGGCAAAGGGTAGTGTAAGAATCAATACAGGGAATTGGTTAGGTTACCACTCAGTCTCACAAATATCAGGGCTGTTAAGTCACAATCCCCTATTCTGATCCTAGACTGAGAGCCCAGTATGGGTTAAAAAGGAATTCTCAACTCTGCAGAAAGGATTAGCTCAATTAGTGAAAGCTGAATCCAATACTTGCTGAACAGAGGAGAAAAGGATATTAGTGCCTATATATAAGGATTAACAGGCAAGAGTGAGACAAAAATGAAACTTGCATATAATACTGAAGAATAGGTAGGATATTTATACTTATACTTAAGCTAATAAGTCAGTTCACTTGTAGGAGTATCACAGAAAATAGAGTCACATATATGAGAAATGCAGCCTTTTCCTGGAGTGAATGTACATAGGCACAGATTTCAATGATAAGTTCAGTTCACAGCATATAAGATACAAGTTTGCAATAAAACCTGATGAGTCCAGAAAACACTTTCAAAATGGTAATGCCAAAGGAATATTCAGTACCTTTAATCCTGTGGTCTGGTGAAAGATTCTGCTAGAGGAAAAGCAGCAGTTACCTGGAGTCTGGTATCGCCAAACAGGAAGTGCAGGCTGTGAGTATAGCAGAGGAGCTGCTGACAGGCACGGCAGAGGAATTCTGAAAAGCACAATCTGTGAGCGGTAAGCCTAAAAGCTTAAGTAAATGCTGAGGAGACAAAGGTATTTGTAGCAAGCATAAGAAATAACAAAAAGTTGCAGGACATAGATTTTGGTGAGTTCCTGTAAGTAGGCTCAGGTAGAGATCCAAAGAGCATGTAGATTGCTTCAGCACAAGCCAAGATACTCAGCATAAGGATCAAATTACAGAGCACAGGATTTAGTTAGGAGGAGCCTTATAAAGGGTTCAAATTTAAAGGGACAGACAAACTGACAAGACCTCAGACATGACAGAACCCCCCCCCCCCAAAGGAGCCACTCCGAGGCTCAGGGCCTAGGATGATCAGGATTCCTCCGATGAAAGAGAGAGACCAAGCGAGGAGCCGTCAGATTTGTGGAGGGTTCCCAAGAATCCTCATCATGGGAAAACCCCTTCCAATGGATGAGATACTGCAGCTCATTGAGATGAAAACGGGAATCCAAAATGTCCTGAATCTCATATTCTAGAAGCAAAAGATCAGAAATCGGGGGAGCACAACTAGAGAAGGGAGGAGCCCCAACTGTAGAGGGCTTAAGGAGCGAGACATGAAAGGTGGGGTGCACTGGAATGGAGTCTGGCAATTCCAAAGTGACAGCGTTGGGATTAATAACCCTAGATATCCTAAACGGACCAATATATAAGGCAGCCAGTTTCTTGGTAGGAACCTTCAGATGCAGATGTTTAGTTGATAACCAAACCATATCACCAACTACATAAGCAGGGGGTTGCCTCCTGCGTAAATCGTAAAAGGTCTTCTGTTGTTGTTGAGATGTTTTAAGATTGTCCTGAATGATCCGAAAGTGTTGAGATAATTCGTTTATTGTGTCATTGACCAAGGGACAGATGGTGTCTTCTCTGGGATATAAATGAAATCTAGGATGGAAACCGTAATTCGCATAAAAAGGTGAAACTTTTGTAGAAGCATTAACTGCATTATTAAAAGCAAATTCAGCAGTAGGTAGTAAAGACAACCAATCATTCTGTAAGAAAGCACAATGACAGCGTAAGTATTGCTCAAGTGTCTGGTTTGTTCTCTCCGTTTGCCCATTTGTTTGGGGGTGATATGAAGAGCTGAGTCTGCGCTGTATTTTTAAAATGATACATAGTTGAGTCCAGAACTTTGAGGTGAATTGAGAACCTCTATCTGATGTTATGGTATCTGGAAGTCCATGCAACCTAACAATATGAGAAAGAAAAAGTTTTGCAGTTTCAGAGGCTGTAGGCAAGGAATGACAAGGTACAAAATGAGCCATCTTGGAAAACAAATCGACGACCACCATGATACAGTTATGGTTGTTAGAGCTAGGAAGTTCTACCACGAAATCCATAGCAATGTCTTTCCAAGGCCTATCAGCCACGGGTAGAGATAAGAGTAAACCATATGGAGCTGCCTTGGATGGTTTCGCCATAGCACAAATAGTGCAAGCTTTGATATGTTTATCAACATCAGATGACATGGAGGGCCACCAGAAATCCCTTTGTAGGAGATGTTTGGTTCTACGGAATCCAGGATGACCACATATAACGGATTCATGGACAGAATGCAAGATCTCTTTTCGTAGATTTGAGGGTACGTAGAGCTTTCCGTCATGATAATACAGACCATCCTTATTTTTGGTAAGGCAGAGGTAAGTCGGGATCTTGTTTTTGAGAGGACTGGAGGTTAATAGTGAAATCCAAAGCTAAACCAATAAATTTACTTTGGGGAATGACACTACCAGTTGAGTTGGAATATGAAGGTCTTAAAACTTTCCTGGAAAGAGAATCGGCCTTACCATTTTTGCATCCAGGCCTGTATGTAATAAGGAAATCAAAACGACTGAAAAATAAGCTCCATCTGATTTGACGTGCCGATAATGTTTTATTGGTTTTAAGGTATTCCACGTTTTTATGGTCGGTGTAAATCAAAAAAGGAATGGTTGTACCTTCCAGGAGATGCCTCCAAAATTCAAGGGCAGATTTTATGGCCAGGAGTTCTTTTTCTCCAATGGAGTAGTTCACTTCTGGGGATGTCATAACTCTTGAAAAGTAACCAACGGGATGCATGGGGGTGTTGGGTGTTTTTCTTTGCAACAAAATAGCTCCCAAGCCATAGTCAGATGCATCAACCTCCAATATATATTGCAATTGGGGATCAGGAAACTTAAGAATTGGAGCAGTAGTGAAAGAGTGTTTCAACTTTTGGAAAGCTTGTTCTGCTTGAGGGGTCCAATGGAATGTTGATGAATTACCACTTAAAGAAGTGATAGGTTTAGCAATAGAAGAGAAATTTCTGATAAATCTTCTATAAAAGTTAGCAAACCAATGAAACACTGTATCTCCTTCTTGTTAGTAGGAGTAGGCCAAGAAGTTATAGCTTCTATTTTTTTTTTGTTCCATCTGTATGCCTAAAGGAGAAATTGAATAACCCAGAAAAGATATACGGCTAGATTTGGAGTTTTGTCGGTAACGACCCGAAAAGCTAACGCTGGCTTTTTTCTGGCCGCACCATAAAAATAACTCTGGTATTGAGAGTCCACATAAAGGCTGCGTTAGGCTCCAAAAAAGGAGCGTAGAGCATATTTAACGCAGCTTCAACTCTCGATACCAGAGTTGCTTACGCAAGCGGCCAGCCTCAAAAACGTGCTCGTGCACGATTCCCCCATAGGAAACAATGGGGCTGTTTGAGCTGAAAAAAAACCTAACACCTGCAAAAAAGCAGCGTTCAGCTCCTAACGCAGCCCCATTGTTTGCTATGCGGAAACACTTCCTACGTCTGCACCTAACACTCTAACATGTACCCCGAGTCTAAACACCCCTAACCTTACACTTATTAACCCCTAATCTGCCGCCCCCGCTATCGCTGACCCCTGCATATTATTATTAACCCCTAATCTGCCGCTCCGTAAACCGCCGCTACTTACATTATCCCTATGTACCCCTAATCTGCTGCCCTAACATCGCCGACCCCTATATAATATTTATTAACCCCTAATCTGCCCCCCACAACGTCGCATCCCACCTGCCTACACTTATTAACCCCTAATCTGCCGAGCGGACCTGAGCGCTACTATAATAAAGTTATTAACCCCTAATCCGCCTCACTAACCCTATAATAAATAGTATTAACCCCTAATCTGCCCTCCCTAACATCGCCGACACCTAACTTCAATTATTAACCCCTAATCTGCCGACGGGAGCTCACCGCTATTCTAATAAATGTATTAATCCCTAAAGCTAAGTCTAACCCTAACACTAACACCCCCTTAAGTTAAATATAATTTACATCTAACGAAATTAATTATCTCTTATTAAATAAATTATTCCTATTTAAAGCTAAATACTTAACTGTAAAATAAATCCTAATATAGCTACAATATAAATTATAATTATATTATAGCTATTTAAGGATTAATATTTATTTTACAGGTAACTTTGTAATTATTTTAACCAGGTACAATAGCTATTAAATAGTTAAGAACTATTTAATAGTTACCTAGTTAAAATAATAACAAAATTACCTGTAAAATAAATCCTAACCTAAGTTACAATTAAACCTAACACTACACTATCATTAAATTAATTAAATAAAATATCTACAATTACCTACAATTAAACCTAACACTACACTATCAATACATTAATTAAATACAATATCTACAAATAACTACAATGAAATAAACTAACTAAAATACAAAAAATAAAAAAGAACTAAGTTACAAAAAATAAAAAAATATTTACAAACATAAGGAAAATCTTACAACAATTTTAAACTAATTACACCTACTCTAAGCCCCCTAATAAAATAACAAAGCCCCCCAAAATAAAAAATGCCCTACCCTATTCTAAATTACTAAAGTTCAAAGCTCTTTTACCTTACCAGCCCTGAACAGGGCCCTTTGCGGGGCATGCCCCAAGAAGTTCAGCTCTTTTGCCTGTAAAAAAAACCCATACAATACCCCCCCAACATTACAACCCACCACCCACATACCCCTAATCTAACCCAAACCCCCCTTAAATAAACCTAACACTAAGCCCCTGAAGATCATCCTACCTTGTCTTCACCTCACCAGGTATCACACCGATCCGTCCTGGCTCCGATATCTTCATCCAACCCAAGCGGGGGCTAGACATCCACTGAAGAAGTCCAGAAGAGGGTCCAAAGTCTTCATCCTATCCGGGAAGAAGAGACGATCCGGACTGGCAACCATCTTGATCCAAGCGGCATCTTCTATCTTCATCCGATGACGACCTGCTCCATCCTGAAGACCTCCACCGCGGACCCATCTTCTTCCGGCGACGTCCAACTGAAGAATGACGGTTCCTTTAAGGGACGTCATCCAAGATGGCGTCCCTCGAATTCCGATTGGCTGATAGGATTCTATCAGCCAATCGGAATTAAGGTAGGAATATTCTGATTGGCTGACGGAATCAGCCAATCAGAATCAAGTTCAATCCGATTGGCTGATCCAATCAGCCAATCAGATTGAGCTCGCATTCTATTGGCTGATCGGAACAGCCAATAGAATGCGAGATCAATCTGATTGGTTGATTGGATCAGCCAATCGGATTGAACTTGATTCTGATTGGCTGATTCCATCGGCCAATCAGAATATTCCTACCTTAATTCCGATTGGCTGATAGAATAAATATAATACAGGGGTCGGCGGTGTTAGGGGCAGCAGATTAGGGGTACATAAGGATAACGTAGGGGGCGGTCGGCAGATTAGGGGTTAAAAAAATTTAATCGAGTTGCGGTGATGTGGGGGGACCTCGGTTTAGGGGTACATAAGTAGTTTATGGGTGTAAGTGTACTTTAGAGTACAGTAGTTAAGAGCTTTATGAATCGGCGTTAGCCCAAAAAGCTCTTAACTACTGACTTTTTTCTGCGGCTGGAGTTTTGTCGTTAGATTTCTAACGCTCACTTCAGACACGACTCTAAATACCGGAGTTAGAAAAATCCCATTGAAAAGATAGGATACGCAATTGATGTAAGGGGATCTGCGGTATGGAAAAGTCGCGGCTGAAAAGTGAGCGTTAGACCCTATTTTGAGTGACTGCAAATACCGGAGGTAGCCTAAAACCAGCGTTAGGAGCCTCTAACGCTGGTTTTCATGGCTACCGCCCAACTCTAAATCTAGCCGATAGTATCCGTATTAAAAATCCATTTTTCAGGTTTAGCATAAAGTGAATTTTGTCTAAGTCGGAGTAAAACAGTGCGTACATGTATAGTATGTTGTTCTTCAGTTTTGGAGTAAATCAGTATGTCGTCAAGATATATAATCATACATACGTCAAGTAGATCTCTAAATAAATCATTAATAAAGCACTGAAAAGTTGCTGGTGCATTACATAAACCGAATGGCATGACAGCGTACTCAAACAAGCCATACCTTGTTCGAAACGCCGTCAGCCATTCGTGTCCTTCTTTGATTCTTATTAAATTATACGCCCCTCTCAGATCGAGTTTAGTGAAAATAGTCGCCCCTTGTAATCGTTCTATGATTTCTGGAATAAGGGGCAGAGGGTATCTGTTCTTCTTGGTTCTTTTGTTGAGCTCTCGGTAATCAATAATTGGTCTTAACGTGTTATCTTTATTACGGACGAAGAACATACCCGCACCAGCTGGGGATGTGGATGGCCTAATAAAGCCCTTCCGTAAGTTGTCATCGAGATATTGTTTCAAATGTACTAATTCTGGCTCAGAAAGAGGGTATATATGTCCGTATGCGATATCAGAACCAAGTAACAATTCTATAGGGCAGTCGTATGACCTGTGTGGAGGTAAGTTTTCTGCTTCAGTTTTGTCAAAAACATCCATAAAGTCTGAGTATGTCTTAGGAATAACAGGAGTCTCAATGGATGTGTTAAGTATATGTGTTGGCAGGTAACAGGATTTAGAACAAAATGTAGAATTGAAGAGAACTTGTGAATTTCTCCAAGATATCTGAGGTTCGTGTGTTTGCAACCAGAGTAGACCTAGAACTATAGGAAACAGGGGTGATGCTATAACGTCAAAGGATATAGACTCTCTATGACCAGAAGTAGTGGTCATGAGCAGTGGTACAGTCTTATGGGTGATAGGACCTGAAGATAAATAAGAACCATCAATCACACGTATGGCTAGTGAATCAATACGTTTTATTAATGGAATGTGATATTTATCAAGAAAAGTTTTATCAATGAAATTGCCCGTGGTTCCGGAGTCAATAATGGCCTGTGTCTGGATTCTTTGTCCCTCCCACTGTAAAGAGATAGAGAGGTTACAATGAGTAATAAGTGAAAAGTGTTGAGTACAAACTACTACTGAAGACCTACTCTTACCCTTTTGTTTCTGGAGAATAGGACAGTCCTTAACTGTATGTGCCTTGGAAGCACAGTATAAGCACAAATTATTGGCCTTTCTTCTGTTCTTTTCTTCTGTAGTCAAAGGACCTTTAGTAAAAGCAATCTCCATTGGTTCATCAGAAGTGCGGGCAACAGGAGGAGTATAGGATGGTATAGGTGACTTTCTCCATGGCTGTTCTGCATAACCTCTCTCACTTTTACATTCACGAATTCTCCGATCTATAGTGACAGCATGTGACATAAGTCCATCGAGAGTAGAGGGGAGAGGACCCCTTGCCAATTCATCCTTAACAATGTCTGAAAGACCAGTACGAAATTGGTATAGCAATGCTGCCTCATTCCACATGGTGTCAGGTGCCCACCTTTTGAAATCAGAGACATAATCCTCAGCAGGTCTTCTATTCTGTTTTAATGCCTTAAGTGCATTTTCAGCTGTATTCTGTTTATTTTTATCCTCATAGAGGAAAGACATTTTCTCAAAGAACTGTTGTAGAGAATCCAGAATTGGATCATTATTCTCAAAAAAATTGGTAGCCCAAGCTTTGGGTTCTCCTTTCAGATATGAAATAACAGTAAGCACTTTTGTACGTTCAGTAGGATAAGTCTTAGGTTTCAATGAGAAGAAAAGGAGACAAGAATTTTTAAAGTCTCTGAACTGATTTCTATCCCCTGAAAATCTCTCTGGGGGACAGACTTGAGGATCAGGGGGTGATTCAGGCATGGAGGGTCTGTTGTCAATGTTGTCTCTAATGACTGTTCTGAGATACTGATTCTCAGACTGGATCTCTCTAATGCCTTGAATTAGTATATCCATGTTCTGAGCTAATGCAGATACTTTATTAGTGAGTTCTGCTAACTCCATACTAATTCCCTTTTCTTTTTCTTTAGGCTCTGTAATATGTAAGAATCAATACAGGGAATTGGTTAGGTTACCACTCAGTCTCACAAATATCGGGGCTGTTAAGTCACAATCCCCTATTCTGATCCTAGACTGAGGGCCCAGTATGGGTTAAAAAGGAATTCTCAACTCTGCAGAAAGGATTATCTAAGTCATTAAGAACTATCTTCAGCGTAAATAAGAACAAGGAGTCTTGTGATTGTATGGCCCCAACAAATCCCTGACCTCGAGATCATTGAGTCTGTCTGGGATTGCATGATGAGACAGTGGCAACTGAGGCTGCCCAAGTTCACAGAAGAACTGGGGTTAGTTCTTCAAGATGTTTGGAACAACCGACCTGCCAAGATCCTTAAAAAAAACTGCATGCAAGTATGCCTGGAAGAATTGATGCTGTTTTGAGGGCAAAGGGTAGTGTAAGAATCAATACAGGGAATTGGTTAGGTTACCACTCAGTCTCACAAATATCAGGGCTGTTAAGTCACAATCCCCTATTCTGATCCTAGACTGAGAGCCCAGTATGGGTTAAAAAGGAATTCTCAACTCTGCAGAAAGGATTAGCTCAATTAGTGAAAGCTGAATCCAATACTTGCTGAACAGAGGAGAAAAGGATATTAGTGCCTGTATATAAGGATTAACAGGCAAGAGTGAGACAAAAATGAAACTTGCATATAATACTGAAGAATAGGTAGGATATTTATACTTATACTTAAGCTAATAAGTCAGTTCACTTGTAGGAGTATCACAGAAAATAGAGTCACATATATGAGAAATGCAGCCTTTTCCTGGAGTGAATGTACATAGGCACAGATTTCAATGATAAGTTCAGTTCACAGCATATAAGATACAAGTTTGCAATAAAACCTGATGAGTCCAGAAAACACTTTCAAAATGGTAATGCCAAAGGAATATTCAGTACCTTTAATCCTGTGGTCTGGTGAAAGATTCTGCTAGAGGAAAAGCAGCAGTTACCTGGAGTCCGGTATCGCCAAACAGGAAGTGCAGGCTGTGAGTATAGCAGAGGAGCTGCTGACAGGCACGGCAGAGGAATTCTGAAAAGCACAATCTGTGAGCGGTAAGCCTAAAAGCTTAAGTAAATGCTGAGGAGACAAAGGTATTTGTAGCAAGCATAAGAAATAACAAAAAGTTGCAGGAAATAGATTTTGGTGAGTTCCTGTAAGTAGGCTCAGGTAGAGATCCAAAGAGCATGTAGATTGCTTCAGCACAAGCCAAGATACTCAGCATAAGGATCAAATTACAGAGCACAGGATTTAGTTAGGAGGAGCCTTATAAAGGGTTCAAATTTAAAGGGACAGACAAACTGACAAGACCTCAGACATGACAGAACCCCCCCCAAAGGAGCCACTCCGAGGCTCAGGGCCTAGGACGATCAGGATTCCTCCGATGAAAGAGAGAGACCAAGCGAGGAGCCGTCAGATTTGTGGAGGGTTCCCAAGAATCCTCATCATGGGAAAACCCCTTCCAATGGATGAGATACTGCAGCTCATTGAGATGAAAACGGGAATCCAAAATGTCCTGAATCTCATATTCTAGAAGCAAAAGATCAGAAATCGGGGGAGCACAACTAGAGAAGGGAGGAGCCCCAACTGTAGAGGGCTTAAGGAGCGAGACATGAAAGGTGGGGTGCACTGGAATGGAGTCTGGCAATTCCAAAGTGACAGCGTTGGGATTAATAACCCTAGATATCCTAAACGGACCAATATATAAGGCAGCCAGTTTCTTGGTAGGAACCTTCAGATGCAGATGTTTAGTTGATAACCAAACCATATCACCAACTACATAAGCAGGGGGTTGCCTCCTGCGTAAATCGTAAAAGGTCTTCTGTTGTTGTTGAGATGTTTTAAGATTGTCCTGAATGATCCGAAAGTGTTGAGATAATTCGTTTATTGTGTCATTGACCAAGGGACAGATGGTGTCTTCTCTGGGATATAAATGAAATCTAGGATGGAAACCGTAATTCGCATAAAAAGGTGAAACTTTTGTAGAAGCATTAACTGCATTATTAAAAGCAAATTCAGCAGTAGGTAGTAAAGACAACCAATCATTCTGTAAGAAAGCACAATGACAGCGTAAGTATTGCTCAAGTGTCTGGTTTGTTCTCTCCGTTTGCCCATTTGTTTGGGGGTGATATGAAGAGCTGAGTCTGCGCTGTATTTTTAAAATGATACATAGTTGAGTCCAGAACTTTGAGGTGAATTGAGAACCTCTATCCGATGTTATGGTATCTGGAAGTCCATGCAACCTAACAATATGAGAAAGAAAAAGTTTTGCAGTTTCAGAGGCTGTAGGCAAGGAATGACAAGGTATAAAATGAGCCATCTTGGAAAACAAATCGACGACCACCATGATACAGTTATGGTTGTTAGAGATAGGAAGTTCTACCACGAAATCCATAGCAATGTCTTTCCAAGGCCATCAGCCACGGGTAGAGATAAGAGTACACCATATGGAGCTGCCTTGGATGGTTTCGCCATAGCACAAATAGTGCAAGCTTTGATATGTTTATCAACATCAGATGACATGGAGGGCCACCAGAAATCCCTTTGTAGGAGATGTTTGGTTCTACAGAATCCAGGATGACCACATATAACGGATTCATGGACAGAATGCAAGATTTCTTTTCGTAGATTTGAGGGTACGTAGAGCTTTCCGTCATGATAATACAGACCATCCTTATTTTTGGTAAGGTAAGGTAGAGGTAAGTTGGGATCTTGTTTTTGAGAGGACTGGAGGTTAATAGTGAAATCCAAAGCTAAACCAATAAATTTACTTTGGGGAATGACACTACCAGTTGAGTTGGAATATGAAAGTCTTAAAACTTTCCTGGAAAGAGAATCGGCCTTACCATTTTTCATTCCAGGCCTGTATGTAATAAGGAAATCAAAACGACTGAAAAATAAGCTCCATCTGATTTGACATGCCGATAATGTTTTATTGGTTTTAAGGTATTCCAAGTTTTTATGGTCGGTGTAAATCAAAAAAGGAATGGTTGTACCTTCCAGGAGATGCCTCCAAAATTCAAGGGCAGATTTTATGGCCAGGAGTTCTTTTTCTCCAATGGAGTAGTTCACTTCTGGGGATGTCATAACTCTTGAAAAGTAACCAACGGGATGCATGGGGGTGTTGGGTGTTTTTCTTTGCGACAAAATAGCTCCCAAACCATAGTCAGATGCATCAACCTCCAATATATATTGCAATTGGGGATCAGGAAACTTAAGAATTGGAGCAGTAGTGAAAGAGTGTTTCAACTTTTGGAAAGCTTGTTCTGCTTGAGGGGTCCAATGGAATGTTGATGAATTACCACTTAAAGAAGTGATAGGTTTAGCAATAGAAGAGAAATTTCTGATAAATCTTCTATAAAAGTTAGCAAAACCAATGAAACACTGTATCTCCTTCTTGTTAGTAGGAGTAGGCCAAGAAGTTATAGCTTCTATTTTTTTTTTTGTTCCATCTGTATGCCTAAAGGAGAAATTGAATTACCCAGAAAAGATATAGTATCCGTATTGAAAATACATTTTTCAGGTTTAGCATAAAGTGAATTTTGTCTAAGTCGGAGTAAAACAGTGCGTACATGTATAGTATGTTGTTCTTCAGTTTTGGAGTAAATCAGTATGTCGTCAAGATATATAATCATACATACGTCAAGTAGATCTCTAAATAAATCATTAATAAAGCACTGAAAAGTTGCTGGTGCATTACATAAACCGAATGGCATGACAGCGTACTTGAACAAGCCATACCTTGTTCGAAACACCGTCAGCCATTCGTGTCCCTCTTTGATTCTTATTAAATTATACGCCCCTCTCAGATCGAGTTTAGTGAAAATAATCGCCCCTTGTAATCGTTCTATGATTTCTGGAATAAGGGGCAGAGGGTATCTGTTCTTCTTGGTTCTTTTGTTGAGCTCTCGGTAATCAATAATTGGTCTTAACGTGTTATCTTTATTACGGATGAAGAACATACCCGCACCAGCTGGGGATGTGGATGGCCTAATAAAGCCCTTCCGTAAGTTGTCATCGAGATATTGTTTCAAATGTACTAATTCTGGCTCAGAAAGAGGGTATATATGTCCGTATGGGATATCAGAACCAGGTAACAATTCTATGGGGCAGTCGTATGACCTGTGTGGAGGTAAGTTTTCTGCTTCAGTTTTGTCAAAAACATCCATAAAGTCTGAGTATGTCTTAGGAATAACAGGAGTCTCAATGGATGTGTTAAGTATATGTGTTGGCAGGTAACAGGATTTAGAACAAAATGTAGAATTGAAGAGAACTTGTGAATTTCTCCAAGATATCTGAGGTTCGTGTTTGCAACCAGAGTAGACCTAGAACTATAGGAAACAGGGGTGATGCTATAACGTCAAAGGATATAGACTCTCTATGACCAGAAGTAGTGGTCATGAGCAGTGGTACAGTCTTATGGGTGATAGGACCTGAAGATAAATAAGAACCATCAATCACAAATATGGCTAGTGAATCAATACATTTTATTAATGGAATGTGATATTTATCAAGAAAAGTTTTATCAATGAAATTGCCAGTGGTTCCGGAGTCAATAATGGCCTGTATCTGGATTCTTTGTCCCTCCCACTGTAAAGAGATAGAGAGGTTACAATGAGTAATAAGTGAAAAGTGTTGAGTACAAACTACTACTGAAGACCTACTCTTACCCTTTTGTTTCTGGAGAATAGGACAGTCCTTTACTGTATGTGCCTTGGAAGCACAGTATAAGCACAAATTATTGGCCTTTCTTCTGTTCTTTTCTTCTGTAGTCAAAGGACCTTTAGTAAAAGCAATCTCCATTGGTTCATCAGAAGTGCGGGCAACAGGAGGAGTATAGGATGGTATAGGTGACTTTCTCCATGGCTGTTCTGCATAACCTCTCTCACTTTTACGTTCACGAATCCTCCAATCTATAGTGACAGCATGTGACATAAGTCCATCGAGAGTAGAGGGGAGAGGACCCCTTGCCAATTCATCCTTAACAATGTCTGAAAGACCAGTACGAAATTGGTATAGCAATGCTGCCTCATTCCACATGGTGTCAGGTGCCCACCTTTGAAATCAGAGACATAATACTCAGCAGGTCTTCTATTCTGTTTTAATGCCTTAAGTGCATTTTCTGCTGTATTCTGTTTATTTTTATCCTCATAGAGGAAAGACATTTTCTCAAAGAACTGTTGTAGAGAATCCAGAATTGGATCATTATTCTCAAAAAAATTGGTAGCCCAAGCTTTGGGTTCTCCTTTCAGATATGAAATAACAGTAAGCACTTTTGTACGTTCAGTAGGATAAGTCTTAGGTTTCAATGAGAAGAAAAGGAGACAAGAATTTTTAAAGTCTGTGAACTGATTTTTATCCCCTGAAAATCTCTCTGGGGGACAGACTTGAGGATCAGGGGGTGATTCAGGCATGGAGGGTCTGTTGTCAATGTTGTCTCTAATGACTGTTCTGAGATACTGATTCTCAGACTGGATCTCTCTAATGCCTTGAATTAGTATATCCATGTTCTGAGCTAATGCAGATACTTTATTAGTGAGTTCTGCTAACTCCATACTAATTCCCTTTTCTTTTTCTTTAGGCTCTGTAATATGTAAGAATCAATACAGGGAATTGGTTAGGTTACCACTCAGTCTCACAAATATCGGGGCTGTTAAGTCACAATCCCCTATTCTGATCCTAGACTGAGGGCCCAGTATGGGTTAAAAAGGAATTCTCAACTCTGCAGAAAGGATTAGCTAAGTCATTAAGAACTATCTTCAGCGTAAATAAGAACAAGGAGTCTTGTGATTGTATGGCCCCAACAAATCCCTGACCTCGAGATCATTGAGTCTGTCTGGGATTGCATGATGAGACAGTGGCAACTGAGGCTGCCCAAGTTCACAGAAGAACTGGGGTTAGTTCTTCAAGATGTTTGGAACAACCGACCTGCCAAGATCCTTAAAAAAAACTGCATGCAAGTATGCCTGGAAGAATTGATGCTGTTTTGAGGGCAAAGGGTAGTGTAAGAATCAATACAGGGAATTGGTTAGGTTACCACTCAGTCTCACAAATATCGGGGCTGTTAAGTCACAATCCCCTATTATGATCCTAGACTGAAGGCCCAGTATGGGTTAAAAAGGAATTCTCAACTCTGCAGAAAGGATTAGCTCAATTAGTGAAAGCTGAATCCAATACTTGCTGAACAGAGGAGAAAAGGATATTAGTGCCTGTATATAAGGATTAACAGGCAAGAGTGAGACAAAAATGAAACGCATATAATACTGAAGAATAGGTAGGATATTTATACTTATACTTAAGCTAATAAGTCAGTTCACTTGTAGGAGTATCACAGAAAATAGAGTCACATACTGTATATGATAAATGCAGCCTTTTCCTGGAGTGAATGTACATAGGCACAGATTTCAATGATAAGTTCAGTTCACAGCATATAAGATACAAGTTTGCAATAAAACCTGATGAGTCCAGAAAACACTTTCAAAATGGTAATGTCAAAGGAATATTCAGTACCTTTAATCCTGTGGTCTGGTGAAAGATTCTGCTAGAGGAAAAGCAGCAGTTACCTGGAGTCCGGTATCGCCAAGCAAGAAGTGCAGGCTGTGAGTATAGCAGAGGAGCTGCTGACAGGCACGGCAGAGGAATTCTGAAAAGCACAATCTGTGAGCGGTAAGCCTAAAAGCTTAAGTAAATGCTGAGGAGACAAAGGTATTTGTAGCAAGCATAAGAAATAACAAAAAGTTGCAGGAAATAGATTTTGGTAAGTTCCTGTAAGTAGGCTCAGGTAGAGATCCAAAGAGCATGTAGATTGCTTCAGCACAAGCCAGGATACTCAGCATAAGGATCAAATTACAGAGCACAGGATTTAGTTAGGAGGAGCCTTATAAAGGGTTCAAATTTAAAGGGACAGACAAACTGACAAGACCTCAGACATGACAGGTAGACACACCAAGGGGTCAAATTATCAAGCTCTCAATAGAAACAGAAGTTATACAGCAGTAGTCTAAAGACCGCTGCTCCATAACTTGTCCGCCTGCTCTGAGGCCGTGGACAGAAATCAACCCAATCCTATATGATCCGGTTGATTGACACCCCCTGCTAGTGGCCACAAATCTGCAGGGGGCTGCATTGCACAAGCAGTTCACAAGAACTGCTGGTGCAATTATAAATGCCAACATTTATGGATGTGCAGCGGACATGATACGCTACATTGTATCATGTCCGTTCGCACTATGATGAATCTACCCCCAAATATTGATTTGATTTAGATTTTTCTCCTGTTCACTCATGACAGAACCCCCCCCCCCCCAAGGGAGCCACTCCGAGGCTCAGGGCCTAGGACGATCAGGATTCCTCTGATGAAAGAGAGAGACCAAGTGAGGAGCCGTCAGATTTGTGGAGGGTTCCCAAGAATCCTCATCATGGGAAAACCCCTTCCAATGGATGAGATACTGCAGCTCATTGAGATGAAAACGGGAATCCAAAATGTCCTGAATCTCATATTCTGGAAGCAAAAGATCAGAAATCGGGGGAGCACAACTAGAGAAGGGAGGAGCCCCAAATGTAGAGGGCTTAAGGAGCGAGACATGAAAGGTGGAGTGCACTGGAATGTAGTACGGCAATTCCAAAGTGACAGCGTTGGGATTAATAACCCTAGATATCCTAAACGGACCAATATATAAGGCAGACAGTTTCTTGGTAGGAACCTTCAGATGCAGATAACCAAACCATATCACCAACTACATAAGCAGGGGGTTGCCTCCTGCGTAAATCGTAAAAGGTCTTCTGTTGTTGTTGAGATGTTTTAAGATTGTCCTGAATGATCCGAAAGTGTTGAGATAATTTGTTTATTGTGTCATTGACCAAGGGACAGATGGTGTCTTCTCTGGGATATAAATGAAATCTAGGATGGAAACCGTAATTCGCATAAAAAGGTGAAACTTTTGTAGAAGCATTAACTGCATTATTAAAAGCAAATTCAGCAGTAGGTAGTAAAGACAACCAATCATTCTGTAAGAAAGCACAATGACAGCGTAAGTATTGCTCAAGTGTCTGGTTTGTTCTCTCCGTTTGCCCATTTGTTTGGGGGTGATATGAAGAGCTGAGTCTGCGCTGTATTTTTAAAATGATACATAGTTGAGTCCAGAACTTTGAGGTGAATTGAGAACCTCTATCCAATGTTATGGTATCTGGAAGTCCATGCAACCTAACAATATGAGAAAGAAAAAGTTTTGCAGTTTCAGAGGCTGTAGGCAAGGAATGACAAGGTATAAAATGAGCCATCTTGGAAAACAAATCGACGACCACCATGATACAGTTATGGTTGTTAGAGCTAGGAAGTTCTACCACGAAATCCATAGCAATGTCTTTCCAAGGCTATCAGCCACGGGTAGAGATAAGAGTAAACCATATGGAGCTGCCTTGGATTGTTTCGCCATAGCACAAATAGTGCAAGCTTTGATATGTTTATCAACATCAGATGACATGGAGGGCCACCAGAAATCCCTTTGTAGGAGATGTTTGGTTCTACGGAATCCAGGATGACCACATATAACGGATTCATGGACAGAATGCAAGATCTCTTTTCGTAGATTTGAGGGTACGTAGAGCTTTCCGTCATGATAATACAGACCATCCTTATTTTTGGTAAGGTAAGGTAGAGGTAAGTCGGGATCTTGTTTTTGAGAGGACTGGAGGTTAATAGTGAAATCCAAAGCTAAACCAATAAATTTACTTTGGGGAATGACACTACCAGTTGAGTTGGAATATGAAGGTCTTAAAACTTTCCTGGAAAGAGAATCGGCCTTACCATTTTTGCATCCAGGCCTGTATGTAATAAGGAAATCAAAACGACTGAAAAATAAGCTCCATCTGATTTGACGTGCCGATAATGTTTTATTGGTTTTAAGGTATTCCAAGTTTTTATGGTCGGTGTAAATCAAAAAAGGAATGGTTGTACCTTCCAGGAGATGCCTCCAAAATTCAAGGGCAGATTTTATGGCCAGGAGTTCTTTTTCTCCAATGGAGTAGTTCACTTCTGGGGATGTCATAACTCTTGAAAAGTAACCAACGGGATGCATGGGGGTGTTGGGTGTTTTTCTTTGTGACAAAATAGCTCCCAAACCATAGTCAGATGCATCAACCTCCAATATATATTGCAATTGGGGATCAGGAAACTTAAGAATTGGAGCAGTAGTGAAAGAGTGTTTCAACTTTTGGAAAGCTTGTTCTGCTTGAGGGGTCCAATGGAATGTTGATGAATTACCACTTAAAGAAGTGATAGGTTTAGCAATAGAAGAGAAATTTCTGATAAATCTTCTATAAAAGTTAGCAAAACCAATGAAACACTGTATCTCCTTCTTGTTAGTAGGAGTAGGCCAAGAAGTTATAGCTTCTATTTTTTTTTGTTCCATCTGTATGCCTAAAGGAGAAATTGAATTACCCAGAAAAGATATAGTATCCGTATTGAAAATACATTTTTCAGGTTTAGCATAAAGTGAATTTTGTCTAAGTCGGAGTAAAACAGTGCGTACATGTATAGTATGTTGTTCTTCAGTTTTGGAGTAAATCAGTATGTCGTCAAGATATATAATCATACATACGTCAAGTAGATCTCTAAATAAATCATTAATAAAGCACTGAAAAGTTGCTGGTGCATTACATAAACCGAATGGCATGACAGCGTACTCGAACAAGCCATACCTTGTTCGAAACGCCGTCAGCCATTCGTGTCCCTCTTTGATTCTTATTAAATTATACGCCCCTCTCAGATCGAGTTTAGTGAAAATAGTCGCCCCTTGTAATCGTTCTATGATTTCTGGAATAAGGGGCAGAGGGTATCTGTTCTTCTTGGTTCTTTTGTTGAGCTCTCGGTAATCAATAATTGGTCTTAACGTGTTATCTTTATTACGGACGAAGAACATACCCGCACCAGCTGGGGATGTGGATGGCCTAATAAAGCCCTTCCGTAAGTTGTCATCGAGATATTGTTTCAAATGTACTAATTCTGGCTCAGAAAGAGGGTATATATGTCCGTATGCGATATCAGAACCAGGTAACAATTCTATGGGGCAGTCGTATGACCTGTGTGGAGGTAAGTTTTCTGCTTCAGTTTTGTCAAAAACATCCATAAAGTCTGAGTATGTCTTAGGAATAACAGGAGTCTCAATGGATGTGTTAAGTATATGTGTTGGCAGGTAACAGGATTTAGAACAAAATGTAGAATTGAAGAGAACTTGTGAATTTCTCCAAGATATCTGAGGTTCGTGTGTTTGCAACCAGAGTAGACCTAGAACTATAGGAAACAGGGGTGATGCTATAACGTCAAAGGATATAGACTCTCTATGACCAGAAGTAGTGGTCATGAGCAGTGGTACAGTCTTATGGGTGATAGGACCTGAAGATAAATAAGAACCATCAATCACACGTATGGCTAGTGAATCAATACGTTTTATTAATGGAATGTGATATTTATCAAGAAAAGTTTTATCAATGAAATTGCCCGTGGTTCCGGAGTCAATAATGGCCTGTGTCTGGATTCTTTGTCCCTCCCACTGTAAAGAGATAGAGAGGTTACAATGAGTAATAAGTGAAAAGTGTTGAGTACAAACTACTACTGAAGACCTACTCTTACCCTTTGTTTCTGGAGAATAGGACAGTCCTTTACTGTATGTGCCTTGGAAGCACAGTATAAGCACAAATTATTGGCCTTTCTTCTGTTCTTTTCTTCTGTAGTCAAAGGACCTTTAGTAAAAGCAATCTCCATTGGTTCATCAGAAGTGCGGGCAACAGGAGGAGTATAGGATGGTATAGGTGACTTTCTCCATGGCTGTTCTGCATAACCTCTCTCACTTTTACGTTCACGAATCCTCCGATCTATAGTGACAGCATGTGACATAAGTCCATCGAGAGTAGAGGGGAGAGGACCCCTTGCCAATTCATCCTTAACAATGTCTGAAAGACCAGTACGAAATTGGTATAGCAATGCTTCCTCATTCCACATGGTGTCAGGTGGCCACCTTTGAAATCAGAGACATAATCCTCAGCAGGTCTTCTATTCTGTTTTAATGCCTTAAGTGCATTTTCAGCTGTATTCTGTTTATTTTTATCCTCATAGAGGAAAGACATTTTCTCAAAGAACTGTTGTAGAGAATCCAGAATTGGATCATTATTCTCAAAAAAATTGGTAGCCCAAGCTTTGGGTTCTCCTTTCAGATATGAAATAACAGTAAGCACTTTTGTACGTTCAGTAGGATAAGTCTTAGGTTTCAATGAGAAGAAAAGGAGACAAGAATTTTTAAAGTCTCTGAACTGATTTCTATCCCCTGAAAATCTCTCTGGGGGACAGACTTGAGGATCAGGGGGTGACTCAGGCATGGAGGGTCTGTTGTCAATGTTGTCTCTAATGACTGTTCTGAGATACTGATTCTCAGACTGGATCTCTCTAATGTCTTGAATTAGTATATCCATGTTCTGAGCTAATGCAGATACTTTATTAGTGAGTTCTGCTAACTCCATACTAATTCCCTTTTCTTTTTCTTTTGGCTCTGTAATATGTAAGAATCAATACAGGGAATTGGTTAGGTTACCACTCAGTCTCACAAATATCGGGGCTGTTAAGTCACAATCCCCTATTCTGATCCTAGACTGAGGGCCCAGTATGGGTTAAAAAGGAATTCTCAGCTCTGCAGAAAGGATTAGCTAAGTCATTAAGAACTATCTTCAGCGTAAATAAGAACAAGGAGTCTTGTGATTGTATGGCCCCAACAAATCCCTGACCTCGAGATCATTGAGTCTGTCTGGGATTGCATGATGAGACAGTGGCAACTGAGGCTGCCCAAGTTCACAGAAGAACTGGGGTTAGTTCTTCAAGATGTTTGGAACAACCGACCTGCCAAGATCCTTAAAAAAAACTGCATGCAAGTATGCCTGGAAGAATTGATGCTGTTTTGAGGGCAAAGGGTAGTGTAAGAATCAATACAGGGAATTGGTTAGGTTACCACTCAGTCTCACAAATATCGGGGCTGTTAAGTCACAATCCCCTATTCTGATCCTAGACTGAGGGCCCAGTATGGGTTAAAAAGGAATTCTCAACTCTGCAGAAAGGATTAGCTCAATTAGTGAAAGCTGAATCCAATACTTGCTGAACAGAGGAGAAAAGGATATTAGTGCCTGTATATAAGGATTAACAGGCAAGAGTGAGACAAAAATGAAACGCATATAATACTGAAGAATAGGTAGGATATTTATACTTATACTTAAGCTAATAAGTCAGTTCACTTGTAGGAGTATCACAGAAAATAGAGTCACATACTGTATATGATAAATGCAGCCTTTTCCTGGAGTGAATGTACATAGGCACAGATTTCAATGATAAGTTCAGTTCACAGCATATAAGATACAAGTTTGCAATAAAACCTGATGAGTCCAGAAAACACTTTCAAAATGGTAATGTCAAAGGAATATTCAGTACCTTTAATCCTGTGGTCTGGTGAAAGATTCTGCTAGAGGAAAAGCAGCAGTTACCTGGAGTCCGGTATCGCCAAGCAAGAAGTGCAGGCTGTGAGTATAGCAGAGGAGCTGCTGACAGGCACGGCAGAGGAATTCTGAAAAGCACAATCTGTGAGCGGTAAGCCTAAAAGCTTAAGTAAATGCTGAGGAGACAAAGGTATTTGTAGCAAGCATAAGAAATAACAAAAAGTTGCAGGAAATAGATTTTGGTAAGTTCCTGTAAGTAGGCTCAGGTAGAGATCCAAAGAGCATGTAGATTGCTTCAGCACAAGCCAGGATACTCAGCATAAGGATCAAATTACAGAGCACAGGATTTAGTTAGGAGGAGCCTTATAAAGGGTTCAAATTTAAAGGGACAGACAAACTGACAAGACCTCAGACATGACAGGTAGACACACCAAGGGGTCAAATTATCAAGCTCTCAATAGAAACAGAAGTTATACAGCAGTAGTCTAAAGACCGCTGCTCCATAACTTGTCCGCCTGCTCTGAGGCCGTGGACAGAAATCAACCCAATCCTATATGATCCGGTTGATTGACACCCCCTGCTAGTGGCCACAAATCTGCAGGGGGCTGCATTGCACAAGCAGTTCACAAGAACTGCTGGTGCAATTATAAATGCCAACATTTATGGATGTGCAGCGGACATGATACACTACATTGTATCATGTCCGTTCGCACTATGATGAATCTACCCCCAAATATTGATTTGATTTAGATTTTTCTCCTGTTCACTCATGACAGAACCCCCCCCCCCCCCAAGGGAGCCACTCCGAGGCTCAGGGCCTAGGACGATCAGGATTCCTCTGATGAAAGAGAGAGACCAAGTGAGGAGCCGTCAGATTTGTGGAGGGTTCCCAAGAATCCTCATCATGGGAAAACCCCTTCCAATGGATGAGATACTGCAGCTCATTGAGATGAAAACGGGAATCCAAAATGTCCTGAATCTCATATTCTGGAAGCAAAAGATCAGAAGACGGGAGGAGCCCCAAATGTAGAGGGCTTAAGGAGCGAGACATGAAAGGTGGAGTGCACTGGAATGTAGTACGGCAATTCCAAAGTGACAGCGTTGGGATTAATAACCCTAGATATCCTAAACGGACCAATATATAAGGCAGACAGTTTCTTGGTAGGAACCTTCAGATAACCAAACCATATCACCAACTACATAAGCAGGGGGTTGCCTCCTGCGTAAATCGTAAAAGGTCTTCTGTTGTTGTTGAGATGTTTTAAGATTGTCCTGAATGATCCGAAAGTGTTGAGATAATTTGTTTATTGTGTCATTGACCAAGGGACAGATGGTGTCTTCTCTGGGATATAAATGAAATCTAGGATGGAAACCGTAATTCGCATAAAAAGGTGAAACTTTTGTAGAAGCATTAACTGCATTATTAAAAGCAAATTCAGCAGTAGGTAGTAAAGACAACCAATCATTCTGTAAGAAAGCACAATGACAGCGTAAGTATTGCTCAAGTGTCTGGTTTGTTCTCTCCGTTTGCCCATTTGTTTGGGGGTGATATGAAGAGCTGAGTCTGCGCTGTATTTTTAAAATGATACATAGTTGAGTCCAGAACTTTGAGGTGAATTGAGAACCTCTATCCGATGTTATGGTATCTGGAAGTCCATGCAACCTAACAATATGAGAAAGAAAAAGTTTTGCAGTTTCAGAGGCTGTAGGCAAGGAATGACAAGGTATAAAATGAGCCATCTTGGAAAACAAATCGACGACCACCATGATACAGTTATGGTTGTTAGAGCTAGGAAGTTCTACCACGAAATCCATAGCAATGTCTTTCCAAGGCCTATCAGCCACGGGTAGAGATAAGAGTAAACCATATGGAGCTGCCTTGGATGGTTTCGCCATAGCACAAATAGTGCAAGCTTTGATATGTTTATCAACATCAGATGACATGGAGGGCCACCAGAAATCCCTTTGTAGGAGATGTTTGGTTCTACGGAATCCAGGATGACCACATATAACGGATTCATGGACAGAATGCAAGATCTCTTTTCGTAGATTTGAGGGTACGTAGAGCTTTCCGTCATGATAATACAGACCATCCTTATTTTTGGTAAGGTAAGGTAGAGGTAAGTCGGGATCTTGTTTTTGAGAGGACTGGAGGTTAATAGTGAAATCCAAAGCTAAACCAATAAATTTACTTTGGGGAATGACACTACCAGTTGAGTTGGAATATGAAGGTCTTAAAACTTTCCTGGAAAGAGAATCGGCCTTACCATTTTTGCATCCAGGCCTGTATGTAATAAGGAAATCAAAACGACTGAAAAATAAGCTCCATCTGATTTGACGTGCCGATAATGTTTTATTGGTTTTAAGGTATTCCAAGTTTTTATGGTCGGTGTAAATCAAAAAAGGAATGGTTGTACCTTCCAGGAGATGCCTCCAAAATTCAAGGGCAGATTTTATGGCCAGGAGTTCTTTTTCTCCAATGGAGTAGTTCACTTCTGGGGATGTCATAACTCTTGAAAAGTAACCAACGGGATGCATGGGGGTGTTGGGTGTTTTTCTTTGTGACAAAATAGCTCCCAAACCATAGTCAGATGCATCAACCTCCAATATATATTGCAATTGGGGATCAGGAAACTTAAGAATTGGAGCAGTAGTGAAAGAGTGTTTCAACTTTTGGAAAGCTTGTTCTGCTTGAGGGGTCCAATGGAATGTTGATGAATTACCACTTAAAGAAGTGATAGGTTTAGCAATAGAAGAGAAATTTCTGATAAATCTTCTATAAAAGTTAGCAAAACCAATGAAACACTGTATCTCCTTCTTGTTAGTAGGAGTAGGCCAAGAAGTTATAGCTTCTATTTTTTTTTGTTCCATCTGTATGCCTAAAGGAGAAATTGAATTACCCAGAAAAGATATAGTATCCGTATTGAAAATACATTTTTCAGGTTTAGCATAAAGTGAATTTTGTCTAAGTCGGAGTAAAACAGTGCGTACATGTATAGTATGTTGTTCTTCAGTTTTGGAGTAAATCAGTATGTCGTCAAGATATATAATCATACATACGTCAAGTAGATCTCTAAATAAATCATTAATAAAGCACTGAAAAGTTGCTGGTGCATTACATAAACTGAATGGCATGACAGCGTACTCGAACAAGCCATACCTTGTTCGAAACGCCGTCAGCCATTCGTGTCCCTCTTTGATTCTTATTAAATTATACGCCCCTCTCAGATCGAGTTTAGTGAAAATAGTCGCCCCTTGTAATCGTTCTATGATTTCTGGAATAAGGGGCAGAGGGTATCTGTTCTTCTTGGTTCTTTTGTTGAGCTCTCGGTAATCAATAATTGGTCTTAACGTGTTATCTTTATTACGGATGAAGAACATACCCGCACCAGCTGGGGATGTGGATGGCCTAATAAAGCCCTTCCGTAAGTTGTCATCGAGATATTGTTTCAAATGTACTAATTCTGGCTCAGAAAGAGGGTATATATGTCCGTATGCGATATCAGAACCAGGTAACAATTCTATGGGGCAGTCGTATGACCTGTGTGGAGGTAAGTTTTCTGCTTCAGTTTTGTCAAAAACATCCATAAAGTCTGAGTATGTCTTAGGAATAACAGGAGTCTCAATGGATGTGTTAAGTATATGTGTTGGCAGGTAACAGGATTTAGAACAAAATGTAGAATTGAAGAGAACTTGTGAATTTCTCCAAGATATCTGAGGTTCGTGTGTTTGCAACCAGAGTAGACCTAGAACTATAGGAAACAGGGGTGATGCTATAACGTCAAAGGATATAGACTCTCTATGACCAGAAGTAGTGGTCATGAGCAGTGGTACAGTCTTATGGGTGATAGGACCTGAAGATAAATAAGAACCATCAATCACACGTATGGCTAGTGAATCAATACGTTTTATTAATGGAATGTGATATTTATCAAGAAAAGTTTTATCAATGAAATTGCCCGTGGTTCCGGAGTCAATAATGGCCTGTGTCTGGATTCTTTGTCCCTCCCACTGTAAAGAGATAGAGAGGTTACAATGAGTAATAAGTGAAAAGTGTTGAGTACAAACTACTACTGAAGACCTACTCTTACCCTTTTGTTTCTGGAGAATAGGACAGTCCTTTACTGTATGTGCCTTGGAAGCACAGTATAAGCACAAATTATTGGCCTTTCTTCTGTTCTTTTCTTCTGTAGTCAAAGGACCTTTAGTAAAAGCAATCTCCATTGGTTCATCAGAAGTGCGGGCAACAGGAGGAGTATAGGATGGTATAGGTGACTTTCTCCATGGCTGTTCTGCATAACCTCTCTCACTTTTACGTTCACGAATCCTCCGATCTATAGTGACAGCATGTGACATAAGTCCATCGAGAGTAGAGGGGAGAGGACCCCTTGCCAATTCATCCTTAACAATGTCTGAAAGACCAGTACGAAATTGGTATAGCAATGCTTCCTCATTCCACATGGTGTCAGGTGGCCACCTTTGAAATCAGAGACATAATCCTCAGCAGGTCTTCTATTCTGTTTTAATGCCTTAAGTGCATTTTCAGCTGTATTCTGTTTATTTTTATCCTCATAGAGGAAAGACATTTTCTCAAAGAACTGTTGTAGAGAATCCAGAATTGGATCATTATTCTCAAAAAAATTGGTAGCCCAAGCTTTGGGTTCTCCTTTCAGATATGAAATAACAGTAAGCACTTTTGTACGTTCAGTAGGATAAGTCTTAGGTTTCAATGAGAAGAAAAGGAGACAAGAATTTTTAAAGTCTCTGAACTGATTTCTATCCCCTGAAAATCTCTCTGGGGGACAGACTTGAGGATCAGGGGGTGACTCAGGCATGGAGGGTCTGTTGTCAATGTTGTCTCTAATGACTGTTCTGAGATACTGATTCTCAGACTGGATCTCTCTAATGTCTTGAATTAGTATATCCATGTTCTGAGCTAATGCAGATACTTTATTAGTGAGTTCTGCTAACTCCATACTAATTCCCTTTTCTTTTTCTTTAGGCTCTGTAATATGTAAGAATCAATACAGGGAATTGGTTAGGTTACCACTCAGTCTCACAAATATCGGGGCTGTTAAGTCACAATCCCCTATTCTGATCCTAGACTGAGGGCCCAGTATGGGTTAAAAAGGAATTCTCAACTCTGCAGAAAGGATTAGCTAAGTCATTAAGAACTATCTTCAGCGTAAATAAGAACAAGGAGTCTTGTGATTGTATGGCCCCAACAAATCCCTGACCTCGAGATCATTGAGTCTGTCTGGGATTGCATGATGAGACAGTGGCAACTGAGGCTGCCCAAGTTCACAGAAGAACTGGGGTTAGTTCTTCAAGATGTTTGGAACAACCGACCTGCCAAGATCCTTAAAAAAAACTGCATGCAAGTATGCCTGGAAGAATTGATGCTGTTTTGAGGGCAAAGGGTAGTGTAAGAATCAATACAGGGAATTGGTTAGGTTACCACTCAGTCTCACAAATATCGGGACTGTTAAGTCACAATCCCCTATTCTGATCCTAGACTGAGGGCCCAGTATGGGTTAAAAAGGAATTCTCAACTCTGCAGAAAGGATTAGCTCAATTAGTGAAAGCTGAATCCAATACTTGCTGAACAGAGGAGAAAAGGATATTAGTGCCTGTATATAAGGATTAACAGGCAAGAGTGAGACAAAAATGAAACGCATATAATACTGAAGAATAGGTAGGATATTTATACTTATACTTAAGCTAATAAGTCAGTTCACTTGTAGGAGTATCACAGAAAATAGAGTCACATACTGTATATGATAAATGCAGCCTTTTCCTGGAGTGAATGTACATAGGCACAGATTTCAATGATAAGTTCAGTTCACAGCATATAAGATACAAGTTTGCAATAAAACCTGATGAGTCCAGAAAACACTTTCAAAATGGTAATGTCAAATGAATATTCAGTACCTTTAATCCTGTGGTCTGGTGAAAGATTCTGCTAGAGGAAAAGCAGCAGTTACCTGGAGTCCGGTATCGCCAAGCAAGAAGTGCAGGCTGTGAGTATAGCAGAGGAGCTGCTGACAGGCACGGCAGAGGAATTCTGAAAAGCACAATCTGTGAGCGGTAAGCCTAAAAGCTTAAGTAAATGCTGAGGAGACAAAGGTATTTGTAGCAAGCATAAGAAATAACAAAAAGTTGCAGGAAATAGATTTTGGTAAGTTCCTGTAAGTAGGCTCAGGTAGAGATCCAAAGAGCATGTAGATTGCTTCAGCACAAGCCAGGATACTCAGCATAAGGATCAAATTACAGAGCACAGGATTTAGTTAGGAGGAGCCTTATAAAGGGTTCAAATTTAAAGGGACAGACAAACTGACAAGACCTCAGACATGACAGGTAGACACACCAAGGGGTCAAATTATCAAGCTCTCAATAGAAACAGACGTTATACAGCAGTAGTCTAAAGACCGCTGCTCCATAACTTGTCCGCCTGCTCTGAGGCCATGGACAGAAATCAACCCAATCCTATATGATCCGGTTGATTGACACCCCCTGCTAGTGGCCACAAATCTGCAGGGGGCTGCATTGCACAAGCAGTTCACAAGAACTGCTGGTGCAATTATAAATGCCAACATTTATGGATGTGCAGCGGACATGATACGCTACATTGTATCATGTCCGTTCGCACTATGATGAATCTACCCCCAAATATTGATTTGATTTAGATTTTTCTCCTGTTCACTCATGACAGAACCCCCCCCCCCCCCAAGGGAGCCACTCCGAGGCTCAGGGCCTAGGACGATCAGGATTCCTCTGATGAAAGAGAGAGACCAAGTGAGGAGCCGTCAGATTTGTGGAGGGTTCCCAAGAATCCTCATCATGGGAAAACCCCTTCCAATGGATGAGATACTGCAGCTCATTGAGATGAAAACGGGAATCCAAAATGTCCTGAATCTCATATTCTGGAAGCAAAAGATCAGAAATCGGGGGAGCACAACTAGAGAAGGGAGGAGCCCCAAATGTAGAGGGCTTAAGGAGCGAGACATGAAAGGTGGAGTGCACTGGAATGTAGTACGGCAATTCCAAAGTGACAGCGTTGGGATTAATAACCCTAGATATCCTAAACGGACCAATATATAAGGCAGACAGTTTCTTGGTAGGAACCTTCAGATGCAGATAACCAAACCATATCACCAACTACATAAGCAGGGGGTTGCCTCCTGCGTAAATCGTAAAAGGTCTTCTGTTGTTGTTGAGATGTTTTAAGATTGTCCTGAATGATCCGAAAGTGTTGAGATAATTTGTTTATTGTGTCATTGACCAAGGGACAGATGGTGTCTTCTCTGGGATATAAATGAAATCTAGGATGGAAACCGTAATTCGCATAAAAAGGTGAAACTTTTGTAGAAGCATTAACTGCATTATTAAAAGCAAATTCAGCAGTAGGTAGTAAAGACAACCAATCATTCTGTAAGAAAGCACAATGACAGCGTAAGTATTGCTCAAGTGTCTGGTTTGTTCTCTCCGTTTGCCCATTTGTTTGGGGGTGATATGAAGAGCTGAGTCTGCGCTGTATTTTTAAAATGATACATAGTTGAGTCCAGAACTTTGAGGTGAATTGAGAACCTCTATCCGATGTTATGGTATCTGGAAGTCCATGCAACCTAACAATATGAGAAAGAAAAAGTTTTGCAGTTTCAGAGGCTGTAGGCAAGGAATGACAAGGTATAAAATGAGCCATCTTGGAAAACAAATCGACGACCACCATGATACAGTTATGGTTGTTAGAGCTAGGAAGTTCTACCACGAAATCCATAGCAATGTCTTTCCAAGGCCTATCAGCCACGGGTAGAGATAAGAGTAAACCATATGGAGCTGCCTTGGATGGTTTCGCCATAGCACAAATAGTGCAAGCTTTGATATGTTTATCAACATCAGATGACATGGAGGGCCACCAGAAATCCCTTTGTAGGAGATGTTTGGTTCTACGGAATCCAGGATGACCACATATAACGGATTCATGGACAGAATGCAAGATCTCTTTTCGTAGATTTGAGGGTACGTAGAGCTTTCCGTCATGATAATACAGACCATCCTTATTTTTGGTAAGGTAAGGTAGAGGTAAGTCGGGATCTTGTTTTTGAGAGGACTGGAGGTTAATAGTGAAATCCAAAGCTAAACCAATAAATTTACTTTGGGGAATGACACTACCAGTTGAGTTGGAATATGAAGGTCTTAAAACTTTCCTGGAAAGAGAATCGGCCTTACCATTTTTGCATCCAGGCCTGTATGTAATAAGGAAATCAAAACGACTGAAAAATAAGCTCCATCTGATTTGACGTGCCGATAATGTTTTATTGGTTTTAAGGTATTCCAAGTTTTTATGGTCGGTGTAAATCAAAAAAGGAATGGTTGTACCTTCCAGGAGATGCCTCCAAAATTCAAGGGCAGATTTTATGGCCAGGAGTTCTTTTTCTCCAATGGAGTAGTTCACTTCTGGGGATGTCATAACTCTTGAAAAGTAACCAACGGGATGCATGGGGGTGTTGGGTGTTTTTCTTTGTGACAAAATAGCTCCCAAACCATAGTCAGATGCATCAACCTCCAATATATATTGCAATTGGGGATCAGGAAACTTAAGAATTGGAGCAGTAGTGAAAGAGTGTTTCAACTTTTGGAAAGCTTGTTCTGCTTGAGGGGTCCAATGGAATGTTGATGAATTACCACTTAAAGAAGTGATAGGTTTAGCAATAGAAGAGAAATTTCTGATAAATCTTCTATAAAAGTTAGCAAAACCAATGAAACACTGTATCTCCTTCTTGTTAGTAGGAGTAGGCCAAGAAGTTATAGCTTCTATTTTTTTTTGTTCCATCTGTATGCCTAAAGGAGAAATTGAATTACCCAGAAAAGATATAGTATCCGTATTGAAAATACATTTTTCAGGTTTAGCATAAAGTGAATTTTGTCTAAGTCGGAGTAAAACAGTGCGTACATGTATAGTATGTTGTTCTTCAGTTTTGGAGTAAATCAGTATGTCGTCAAGATATATAATCATACATACGTCAAGTAGATCTCTAAATAAATCATTAATAAAGCACTGAAAAGTTGCTGGTGCATTACATAAACCGAATGGCATGACAGCGTACTCGAACAAGCCATACCTTGTTCGAAACGCCGTCAGCCATTCGTGTCCCTCTTTGATTTTTATTAAATTATACGCCCCTCTCAGATCGAGTTTAGTGAAAATAGTCGCCCCTTGTAATCGTTCTATGATTTCTGGAATAAGGGGCAGAGGGTATCTGTTCTTCTTGGTTCTTTTGTTGAGCTCTCGGTAATCAATAATTGGTCTTAACGTGTTATCTTTATTACGGACGAAGAACATACCCGCACCAGCTGGGGATGTGGATGGCCTAATAAAGCCCTTCCGTAAGTTGTCATCGAGATATTGTTTCAAATGTACTAATTCTGGCTCAGAAAGAGGGTATATATGTCCGTATGTGATATGAGAACCAGGTAACAATTCTATGGGGCAGTCGTATGACCTGTGTGGAGGTAAGTTTTCTGCTTCAGTTTTGTCAAAAACATCCATAAAGTCTGAGTATGTCTTAGGAATAACAGGAGTCTCAATGGATGTGTTAAGTATATGTGTTGGCAGGTAACAGGATTTAGAACAAAATGTAGAATTGAAGAGAACTTGTGAATTTCTCCAAGATATCTGAGGTTCGTGTGTTTGCAACCAGAGTAGACCTAGAACTATAGGAAACAGGGGTGATGCTATAACGTCAAAGGATATAGACTCTCTATGACCAGAAGTAGTGGTCATGAGCAGTGGTACAGTCTTATGGGTGATAGGACCTGAAGATAAATAAGAACCATCAATCACACGTATGGCTAGTGAATCAATACGTTTTATTAATGGAATGTGATATTTATCAAGAAAAGTTTTATCAATGAAATTGCCCGTGGTTCCGGAGTCAATAATGGCCTGTGTCTGGATTCTTTGTCCCTCCCACTGTAAAGAGATAGAGAGGTTACAATGAGTAATAAGTGAAAAGTGTTGAGTACAAACTACTACTGAAGACCTACTCTTACCCTTTTGTTTCTGGAGAATAGGACAGTCCTTTACTGTATGTGCCTTGGAAGCACAGTATAAGCACAAATTATTGGCCTTTCTTCTGTTCTTTTCTTCTGTAGTCAAAGGACCTTTAGTAAAAGCAATCTCCATTGGTTCATCAGAAGTGCGGGCAACAGGAGGAGTATAGGATGGTATAGGTGACTTTCTCCATGGCTGTTCTGCATAACCTCTCTCACTTTTACGTTCACGAATCCTCCGATCTATAGTGACAGCATGTGACATAAGTCCATCGAGAGTAGAGGGGAGAGGACCCCTTGCCAATTCATCCTTAACAATGTCTGAAAGACCAGTACGAAATTGGTATAGCAATGCTTCCTCATTCCACATGGTGTCAGGTGGCCACCTTTGAAATCAGAGACATAATCCTCAGCAGGTCTTCTATTCTGTTTTAATGCCTTAAGTGCATTTTCAGCTGTATTCTGTTTATTTTTATCCTCATAGAGGAAAGACATTTTCTCAAAGAACTGTTGTAGAGAATCCAGAATTGGATCATTATTCTCAAAAAAATTGGTAGCCCAAGCTTTGGGTTCTCCTTTCAGATATGAAATAACAGTAAGCACTTTTGTACGTTCAGTAGGATAAGTCTTAGGTTTCAATGAGAAGAAAAGGAGACAAGAATTTTTAAAGTCTCTGAACTGATTTCTATCCCCTGAAAATCTCTCTGGGGGACAGACTTGAGGATCAGGGGGTGACTCAGGCATGGAGGGTCTGTTGTCAATGTTGTCTCTAATGACTGTTCTGAGATACTGATTCTCAGACTGGATCTCTCTAATGTCTTGAATTAGTATATCCATGTTCTGAGCTAATGCAGATACTTTATTAGTGAGTTCTGCTAACTCCATACTAATTCCCTTTTCTTTTTCTTTAGGCTCTGTAATATGTAAGAATCAATACAGGGAATTGGTTAGGTTACCACTCAGTCTCACAAATATCGGGGCTGTTAAGTCACAATCCCCTATTCTGATCCTAGACTGAGGGCCCAGTATGGGTTAAAAAGGAATTCTCAACTCTGCAGAAAGGATTAGCTAAGTCATTAAGAACTATCTTCAGCGTAAATAAGAACAAGGAGTCTTGTGATTGTATGGCCCCAACAAATCCCTGACCTCGAGATCATTGAGTCTGTCTGGGATTGCATGATGAGACCGTGGCAACTGAGGCTGCCCAAGTTCACAGAAGAACTGGGGTTAGTTCTTCAAGATGTTTGGAACAACCGACCTGCCAAGATCCTTAAAAAAACTGCATGCAAGTATGCCTGGAAGAATTGATGCTGTTTTGAGGGCAAAGGGTAGTGTAAGAATCAATACAGGGAATTGGTTAGGTTACCACTCAGTCTCACAAATATCGGGGCTGTTAAGTCACAATCCCCTATTCTGATCCTAGACTGAGGGCCCAGTATGGGTTAAAAAGGAATTCTCAACTCTGCAGAAAGGATTAGCTTAATTAGTGAAAGCTGAATCCAATACTTGCTGAACAGAGGAGAAAAGGATATTAGTGCCTGTATATAAGGATAAACAGGCAAGAGTGAGACAAAAATGAAACGCATATAATACTGAAGAATAGGTAGGATATTTATACTTATACTTAAGCTAATAAGTCAGTTCACTTGTAGGAGTATCACAGAAAATAGAGTCACATACAGTATATGATAAATGCAGCCTTTTCCTGGAGTGAATGTACATAGGCACATATTTCAATGATAAGTTCAGTTCACAGCATATAAGATACAAGTTTGCAATAAAACCTGGTGAGTCCAGAAAACACTTTCAAAATGGTAATGCCAAAGGAATATTCAGTACCTTTAATCCTGTGGTCTGGTGAAAGATTCTGCTAGAGGAAAAGCAGCAGTTACCTGGAGTCCGGTATCGCCAAACAAGAAGTGCAGGCTGTGAGTATAGCAGAGGAGCTGCTGACAGGCACGGCAGAGGAATTCTGAAAAGCACAATCTGTGAGCGGTAAGCCTAAAAGCTTAAGTAAATGCTGAGGAGACAAAGGTATTTGTAGCAAGCATAAGAAATAACAAAAAGTTGCAGGAAATAGATTTTGGTAAGTTCCTGTAAGTAGGCTCAGGTAGAGATCCAAAGAGCATGTAGATTGCTTCCGCACAAGCCAGGATACTCATCATAAGGATCAAATTACAGAGCACAGGATTTAGTTAGGAGGAGCCTTATAAAGGGTTCAAATTTAAAGGGACAGACAAACTGACAAGACCTCAGACATGACAGGTAGACACACCAAGGGGTCAAATTATCAAGCTCTCAATAGAAACAGAAGTTATACAGCAGTAGTCTAAAGACCGCTGCTCCATAACTTGTCCGTCTGCTCTGAGGCCGTGGACAGAAATCAACCCAATCCTATATGATCCGGTTGATTGACACCCCCTGCTAGTGGCCACAAATCTGCAGGGGGCTGCATTGCACAAGCAGTTCACAAGCACTGCTGGTGCAATTATAAATGCCAACATTTATGGATGTGCAGCGGACATGATACGCTACATTGTATCATGTCCGTTCGCACTATGATGAATCTACCCCCAAATATTGATTTGATTTAGATTTTTCTCCTGTTCACTCATTTTGTTAATTAATAAAAAACACAATTTATGCTTACCTGATAAATTTATTTCTCTTGTGGTGTATCCAGTCCACGGATCATCCATTACTTGTGGGATATTCTCATTCCCAACAGGAAGTTGCAAGAGGACACCCACAGCAGAGCTGTAATATAGCTCCTCCCCTAACTGTCATAGCCAGTCATTCGACCGAAAACAAGCCAAGAAAGGAGGAACCATAGGGTGTAGTGGTTACTGTAGTTTAAATTTAAAAATTACCTGCCTTAAAATGACAGGGCGGGCCGTGGACTGGATACACCACAAGAGAAATAAATTTATCAGGTAAGCATAAATTGTGTTTTCTCTTGTAAGGTGTATCCAGTCCACGGATCATCCATTACTTGTGGGATACCATTACCAAAGCTAAAGTACACGGATGAAGGGAGGGACAAGGCAGGAACTTAAATGGAAGGAACCACTGCCCGTAAAACCTTTCTCCCAAATATAGCCTCCGAAGAAGCAAAAGTATCAAATTTGTAAAATTTTGAAAAAGTATGAAGCGAAGACCAAGTCGCCGCCTTGCAAATCTGTTCAACAGAAGCCTCATTTTTAAAGGCCCAAGTGGAAGCCACAGCTCTAGTGGAATGAGCTGTAATCCTTTCAGGAGGCTGCTGTCCAGCAGTCTCATAGGCTAAGCGGATTAAGCTTCTTAGCCAAAAAGAAAAAGAGGTTGCCAAAGCCTTTTGACCTCTCTTCTGTCCAGAGACAACAAACAAAGCAGATGTTTGACGAAAATCTTTAGTAGCTTGTAAGTAAAATTTTAAAGCACAGACCCCATCCAGATTTTGTAACACAAGGATGGAACCACAATCTCTTGATTGATATTCTTGTTAGATACCACCATAGGTAAGAACCCAGGTTTGGTACGCAGGACTACCTTATCCGTATGAAAAATCAGATAAGGAGAATCACATTGTAAGGCACATAGCTCAGAGACTCTACGAGCCGAGGAAATAGCTGCCAAAAAAAAAAAAAAGAACTCTCCAAGATAAAAGTTTGATATCTATGGAATGAAGAGGTTCAAACGGAACTCCTTGAAGAACCTTAAGAACCAAGTTTAAGCTCCATGGTGGAGCAACAGGTTTAAACACAGGCTTGATTCAAACTAAAGCCTGACAAAATGCCTGAACGTCTGGAACATCTGCCAGACGCTAGTGCAAAAGAATAGACAGAGCAAAAATCTGTCCCTTTAAGAAACTAGCTGACAATCCTTTTTCCAAACCTTCTTGGAGAAAAGATAAAATCCTAGGAATCCTGACCTTACTCCATGAGTAACCCTTGGATTCACACCAATAAAGATATCTACGCCATACCTTATGGTAAATTTTCCTGGTGACAGGCTTTCGTGCCTGTATTAAGGTATCAAAAACTGACTCGGAGAAGCCACGCTTTGATAAAATCAAGCATTCAATCTCCAGGCAGTCAGCCTCAGAGAAATTAGATTTGGATGGTTGAAAGGACCCTGAAGTAGAAGGTCCTGTCTCAGAGGCAGAGACCATGGTGGAAAGGATGACATGTCCACTAGATCTGCATACCAGGTCCTGCGTGGCCACGCAGGTGCTATCAGAATCACCAATGCTCTCTCCTGCTTGATCTTGGCAATCAGTCGAGGGAGCAGAGGAAACGGTGGAAACACATAAGCCAGGTTGAAAGACCAGGGCGCTGCTAGAGTATCTATCAGTGTCGCCTTGGGATCCCTGGACCTGGATCCGTAACACGGACGCTTGGCGTTCTGGCGAGACGCCATGAGATCCAGTTCTGGTTTGCCCCAACGAAGAATCAGTTGTGCAAATACCTCCGGATGGAGTTCCCACTCTCCCGGATGAAAAGTCTGATGACTTAGAAAATCCGCCTCCCAGTGCTCTACACCTGGGATATGGATAGCTGATAGGGGGCAAGAGTGAATCTCTGCCCAGTGAATTATTTTTGAAACTTCTAACATCTCTAGGGAACTTCTTGTTCCCCCTCGATGGTTGATGTAAGCTACAGTCGTGATGTTGACCGACTGAAATCTGATGTACCTCAGAGTTTCTAACTGAGGCCAAACCTGAAGAGCCTTGAATATCGCTCTTAGTTCCAGAATATTTATTGGAAGGAGAGACTCCTCCTGAGTCCACGATCCCTGAGCCTTCAGGGAGTTCCAGACTGCACCCCAACCTAGAAGCTGGCATTTGTTGTTACAATAGTCCAATCTGGCCTGCGAAGGTCATACCTTTGGACAGATGGACCCGAGATAGCCACCAGGGAAGAGGATCCCTGGTCTCTTGGTCCAGATTCAGTTGAGGGACCAAATCTGTGTAATCCCAGCTCCACTGACTGAGCCTGCATAGTTGCAGTGGTCTGAGATGTAAGCGTGCAAACGGCACTATGTCCATTGCCGCTACCATTAAGCCGATTACTTCCATACACTGAGCCACCAAAGGGCGCGGAATGGAATGAAGAACCCGGCAGGAATTTAGAAGCTTTGATAACCTGGACTCCGTCAAGGTAAATTTTCATTTCTACAGAATCTATCAGAGTCCCTAGAAAGGAAACTCTTGTGAGTGGGGATAGAGAACACTTTTCCTTGTTCCCTTTCCACCCATGCGACCTCAGAAATGCCAGTACTACGTCCGTATGAGACTTGGCAATTTGGAAGTTTGATGCCTGTATCAGGATGTCGTCTAAATAAGGGGCTACTGCTATGCCCCGCGGCCTTAGGACCGCCAAAAGCGACCCTAGAACCTTTGTAAAGATTCTTGGGGCTGTAGCTAATCCAAAGGGAAGAGCTACAACTGGTAATGCCTGTCTTGAAAGGCAAACCTGAGAAACCGATGATGATCTTTGTGTATCGGAATGTGAAGATAAGCATCCTTTAGATCCACTGTAGTCATATATTGACCCTCCTGGATCAGTGGTAGGATGGTACGAATAGTTTCCATCTTGAACGACAGAACTTTGAGGAATATGTTTAAGATCTTTAGATCCAAAATCGGTCTGAAGGTTCCCTCTTTTTTGGGAACCACAAACAGATTTGAGTAAAAACCCTGTTCCTCCTTTGGAACTGGATGGATCACTCCCATAACTAGGAGGTCTCGTACACAGTGTAAGAATGCCTCACTCTTTATCTGGTTTGCAGATAATTGTGAAAGGTGAAATCTCCCTTTTGGGGGGGAAGCTTTGAAGTCCAGAAGATATCCCTGGGATATAATTTCCAACGCCCAGGGATCCTGAACATCTCTTGCCCATGCCTGGGCAAAGAGTTAAAGTCTGCCCCCTACTAGATCCGTTACTGGATAGGGGGTCGTTCCTTCATGCTGTCTTAGAGGCAGCAGCAGGCTTTTTGACCTGCTTACCTTTTTTCCAAGTCTGGTTTGGTCTCCAGACCGTCTTGGATTGAGCAAAAGTTCCCTCTGGTTTATTATTAGAGGAAGTTGATGCCGCACCTGCCTTGAAGTTTCGAAAGGCACGAAAATTAGACTGTTTGGCCCTAGATTTGGACCTGTCCTGAGGAAGGGCACAACCTTTTCCTCCCGTGATATCAGCAATAATATCCTTCAAACCAGGCCCGAATAGGGTCTGCCCCTTGAAGGGAATGTTAAGTAGCTTAGATTTTAAAGTCACGTCAGCTGACCATGATTTAAGCCATAGCGCTCTGCGCGCCTGTATAGCAAAACCAGAATTCTTAGCCATTAGTTTATTCAAATGAACAATGGCATCAGAAATAAAATAATTGGCTAGCTTAAGTGCTCTAAGTTTGCCAAGTATGTCATCCAATGGAGTCTCTACCTGTAAAGCCTCTTCCAGAGACTCAAACCAGTACGCCGCAGCAGCAGTGACAGGGGCAATGCATGCAATGGGCTGTAGGATAAAACCTTGTTCAATAAATATTTTCTTAAGGTAACCTTCTAGATGTACTTGGCGCCATTTGAGCGTGAGTCCCTTGGGCGGGAGTCAAAGGGTCTGACACGTGGGGAGAGTTAGTCGGCATAACTTTCCCCTCGTCAGATTCCTCTAGTGATTATGAATTTTTATAAAAACAGAATATGATCTTTATTGCATAAAATGAAATCAGTACATTTGGTACACATTCTAAGAGGGGGTTCCACCATGGCTTTTAAACATAATGAACAAGGAGTTTCTTCTATGTCAGACATGTTTATACAGACTAGCAATGAGACTAGCAAGCTTGGAAAACACTTTAAATCAAGTTAACAAGCAAATATAAAAAACGGTACTGTGCCTTTAAGAGAAACAAATTTTGTCAGAATTTGAAAAACAGTGAAAAAATGCAATAAATCAAACAAAATTTTTACAGTGTATGTAATAGGCTAGCAGAGCATTGCATCCACTTGCAAATGGATGATTAACCCCTTAGTTAAAAAAACGGATCAAAGAAACGAAATAGTTTTGTTTTTTTTTGTAACAGTCACAACCAACTGCCACAGCAAGCTGTGGTCCTACCTTCCCCAATAAACGACTTTGGAAAGCCTTTGAGCCCTTTAGAGATGTCCTATAGCATACAGTGGACTCCTGAGGGAAGCTGGATGTCACAGTTTGTAATTTTAACTGCACCAACTGTAACTTTTATACTATAACAGTGGAAAGCCTCAGTAAAACTGTTTCTAGTCAAAATTTAAGCCAGCCATGTGGAAAAAACTAGGCCCCAATAAAGTTTTATCACCAATGCATATATAAAAACGATTAAACATGCCAGCAAACATTTTATATTGCAATATCATAAGGGTATTACCCCTGGGAGTAAGCATGATACCAGTCGTTATTAAATCACTGTATTCAGGCTTCACTTACATTAATCCGGTATCAGCAGCATTTTCTAGTGTTTTCCATCTCTAGAAAAAATTATAACTGCACATACCTGATAGCAGAATAAACTGCACGCCATTCTCTCGCTGAAGTTACCTCATCTGTGTAATCCCCTCAGACATATGTGAGAACAGCAATGGATCTTAGTTACAACCTGCTAAGATCATAGAAACCTCAGGCAGATTCTTCTTCAATTTACTGCCTGAGATAAAATAGCACAACTCCGGTACTATTTAAAAATAACAAACTTTTGATTGAAGAAAATAAACTAACTATATTTAACCACTATCTCCTACAACATCCTAGCTTGTTGAGAGTTGCAAGAGAATGACTGGCTATGACAGTTAGGGGAGGAGCTATATTACAGCTCTGCTGTGGGTGTCCTCTTGCAACTTCCTGTTGGGAATGAGAATATCCCACAAGTAATGGATGATCCGTGGACTGGATACACCTTACAAGAGAAATGAACTATTTTAACATTTCAATTTTTTAAGGCATTCTTACTCTACAGCATTTTTTCACACCTAACTAAATCTTTTGTGCAGTATACAGGGAGTGCAGAATTATTAGGCAAATGAGTATTTTGACCACATCATCCTCTTTATGCATGTTGTCTTACTCCAAGCTGTATAGGCTCGAAAGCCTACTACCAATTAAGCATATTAGGTGATGTGCATCTCTGTAATGAGAAGGGGTGTGGTCTAATGACATCAACACCCTATATCAGGTGTGCATAATTATTAGGCAACTTCCTTTCCTTTGGCAAAATGGGTCAAAAGAAGGACTTGACAGGCTCAGAAAAGTCAAAAATAGTGAGATATCTTGCAGAGGGATGCAGCACTCTTAAAATTGCAAAGCTTCTGAAGCGTGATCATCGAACAATCAAGCGTTTCATTCAAAATAGTCAACAGGGTCGCAAGAAGCATGTGGAAAAACCAAGGCGCAAAATAACTGCCCATGAACTGAGAAAAGTCAAGCGTGCAGCTGCCAAGATGCCACTTGCCACCAGTTTGGCCATATTTCAGAGCTGCAACAAAAGCACAAGGTGTGCAATACTCAGAGACATGGCCAAGGTAAGAAAGGCTGAAAGACGACCACCACTGAACAAGACACACAAGCTGAAACATCAAGACTGGGCCAAGAAATATCTCAAGACTGATTTTTCTAAGGTTTAATGGACTGATGAAATGAGAGTGAGTCTTGATGGGCCAGATGGATGGGCCCATGGCTGGATTGGTAAAGGGCAGAGAGCTCCAGTCCGACTCAGACGCCAGCAAGGTGGAGGTGGAGTACTGGTTTGGGCTGGTATCATCAAAGATGAGCTTGTGGGGCCTTTTCGGGTTGAGGATGGAGTCAAGCTCAACTCCCAGTCCTACTGCCAGTTTCTGGAAGACACCTTCTTCAAGCAGTGGTACAGGAAGAAGTCTGCATCCTTCAAGAAAAACATGATTTTCATGCAGGACAATGCTCCATCACACGCGTCCAAGTACTCCACAGCGTGGCTGGCAAGAAAGGGTATAAAAGAAGAAAATCTAATGACATGGCCTCCTTGTTCCCCTGATCTGAACCCCATTGAGAACCAGTGGTCCATCATCAAATGTGAGATTTACAAGGAGGGAAAACAGTACACCTCTCTGAACAGTGTCTGGGAGGCTGTGGTTGCTGCTGCACGCAATGTTGATGGTGAACAGATCAAAACACTGACAGAATCCATGGATGGCAGGCTTTTGAGTGTCCTTGCAAAGAAAGGTGGCTATATTGGTTACTGATTTGTTTTTGTTTTGTTTTTGAATGTCAAAAATGTATATTTGTGAATGTTGAGATGTTATATTGGGTTCACTGGTAAAAATAAATAATTGAAATGGGTATATATTTGTTTTTTGTTAAGTTGCCTAATAATTATGCACAGTAATAGTCACCTGCACACACAGATATCCCCCTAAAATAGCTATAACTAAAAACAAACTAAAAACTACTTCCAAAACTATTCAGCTTTGATATTAATGAGTTTTTTGGGTTCATTGAGAACATGGTTGTTGTTCAATAATAAAATTAATCCTCAAAAATACAACTTGCCTAATAATTCTGCACTCCCTGTATACTGTATATACCATCTATATATATATATATATATATATATATATATATATATATATATATATATATAGACAATGCATTTTTTATTAACCTTTAGTGTTCATTTCATTTACAAAATGATTTCTTTTGTAATTTTACCTATCAAGACATTCAGTTAAACTAGTGTATTCTATAACCTTTATGCATGTGGCAGGATAAAGGTGCCTTTTATTTATGTAAATAATTTCCTTTTGTTGCCTTGAAGAATTATATCTGATATTAATCTCTGTAATCCTATGTGTCTCTTTGTGAATCATTTACATCAATTCTAATAATGGGAAGTTTGATTAAATTCCATACATTTCAGGATGCTTCATCCCAGACAGCAAACTCTTTTCAGTGTGCCGCAAGGTATTAACTCTTACACACCTACACTGTCTTTTGGATGCTGAAGGATTTTAATACAGAGAGAAAATAGTGATCCATTGAACTTGCAGTTTTATGAAAATTTGGTAGATTAAATATACTGCAGATAACTGCAATAGGTTGACAGATTTTCTTTAGCTGCTCATTGTTTAACTACAGTAATGTAATAATGCCAGCTTTTATTCTCTTTTAACATCCATGTCCATATATTCATCTCTATCATTTGGAATATATTTTAACTTTTATCTTGAATAAATGTACATCACATCAGACATATACTGTATATGGGTGTATTTTTAGAATAAAACATTTTTCTTTATTCAGCATTTCTAATTTGCTTATAATTTTCTCTTGCACTTTTAGACCAATTAAATATTAGATTCAGGATACGGGCATAAGCTTTATTTATGAATGCAGTTACATGCAATATGGCTCAGTGTATTCAGACTATAAAACTACTAAAATCTCATGTAACGTGTGTTCTTAAAGGGACATGAATGGGCAATAACAAAATGCATTAAATAACTTTATCATTGCACTATTACTTACAAAAAAATAGGCATTTGCTCTCACAAAGTAGTTAAACACATACGGCTAGATTTGGAGTTTTGTCGGTAAGGACCCGAAAAGCTAATGCCGGCTTTTTTCTGGCCGCACCATAAAAATAACTCTGGTGTTGAGAGTCCACATAAAGGCTGCGTTAGGCTCCAAAAAAGGAGCGTAGAGCATATTTAACGCAGCTTCAACTCTCGATACCAGAGTTGCTTACGCAAGCGGCCAGCCTCAAAAACGTGCTCATGCACGATTCCCCCATAGGAAACAATGGGGCTGTTTGAGGTGAAAAAAAACCTAACACCTGCAAAAAAGCCGCGTTCAGCTCCTAACGCAGCCCCATTGTTTGCTATGTGGAAACACTTCCTACGTCTGCACCTAACACTCTAACATGTACCCCGAGTCTAAACACCCCTAACCTTACACTTATTAAACCCTAATCTGCCGCCCCCGCTATTGCTGACCCCTGCATATTATTATTAACCCCTAATCTGCCACTCCGTAAACCGCCGCTACTTACATTATCCCTATGTACCCCTAATCTGCTGCCCTAACACCGCCGACCCCTATATTATATTTATTTACCCCTAATCTGCCCCCCACAACGTCGCCTCCACCTGCCTACACTTATTAACCCCTAATCTGCCGACCGGACCTGAGCGCTACTATAATAAAGTTATTAACCCCTAATCCGCCTCACTAACCCTATAATAAATAGTATTAACCCCTAATCTGCCCTCCTTAACATCGCCGACACCTAACTTCAATTATTAACCCCTAATCTGCCGACTGGAGCTCACCGCTATTCTAATAAATGTATTAACCCCTAAAGCTAAGTCTAACCCTAACACTAACACCCCCCTAAGTTAAATATAATTTAAATCTAACGAAATTAATTAACTCTTATTAAATAAATTATTCCTATTTAAAGCTAAATACTTACCTGTAAAATAAATCCTAATATAGCTACAATATAAATTATAATTATATTATAGCTATTTTAGGATTAATATTTATTTTACAGGTAACTTTGTAATTATTTTAACCAGGTACAATAGCTATTAAATAGTTAAGAACTATTTAATAGTTACCTAGTTAAAATAATAACAAAATTACCTGTAAAATAAATCCTAACCTAAGTTACAATTAAACCTAACACTACACTATCATTAAATGAATTAAATAAAATATCTACAATTATCTACAATTAAACCTAACACTACACTATCAATACATTAATTAAATACAATATCTACAAATAACTACAATGAAATAAACTAACTAAAGTACAAAAAATAAAAAAGAACTAAGTTACAAAAAATAAAAAAATATTTACAAACATAAGAAAAATATTACAACAATTTTAAACTAATTACACCTACTCTAAGCCCCCTAATAAAATAACAAAGACCCCCAAAATAAAAAAATGCCCTACCCTATTCTAAATTACTAAAGTTCAAAGCTCTTTTACCTTACCAGCCCTGAACAGGGCCCTTTGCGGGGCATGCCCCAAGAAGTTCAGCTCTTTTGCCTGTAAAAAAAAACATACAATACCCCCCCCCCCAACATTACAACCCACTACCCACATACCCCTAATCTAACCCAAACCCCCCTTAAATAAACCTAACACTAAGCCCCTGAAGATCATCCTACCTTGTCTTCACCTCACCGGGTATCACACCGATCCGTCCTGGCTCCGATATCTTCATCCAACCCAAGCGGGGGCTAGACATCCACTGAAGAAGTCCAGAAGAGGGTCCAAAGTCTTCATCCTATCCGGGAAGAAGAGTAGATCCGGACCGGCAACCATCATCTTCCAAGCGGCATCTTCTATCTTCATCCGATGAGGACCGGCTCCATCCTGAAGACCTCCACCGCGGACCCATCTTCATCCGGCGACGTCCAACTGAAGAATGATGGTTCCTTTAAGGGAAGTTATCCAAGATGGCGTCCCTCGAATTCCGATTGGCTGATAGGATTCTATCAGCCAATCGGAATTAAGGTAGGAATATTCTGATTGGCTGATGGAATCAGCCAATCAGAATCAAGTTCAATCTGATTGGCTGATCCAATCAGCCAATCAGATTGAGCTTGCATTCTATTGGCTGATCGGAACAGCCAATAGAATGCGAGCTCAATCTGATTGGCTGATTGGATCAGCCAATCGGATTGATCTTGATTCTCATTGGCTGATTCCATCAGCCAATCAGAATATTCCTACCTTAATTCCGATTGGCTGATAGAATCCTATCAGCCAATCGGAATTCGAGGGACGCCATCTTGGATGACGTCCCTTAAAGGAACCGTCATTCTTCAGTTGGACGTCGCCGGATGAAGATGGGTCCGCGGTGGAGGTCTTAAGGATGGAGCCGGTCCTCATAGGATGAAGATAGAAGATGCCGCTTGGAAGATGATGGTTGCCAGTCCGGATCTACTCTTCTTCCCGGATAGGATGAAGACTTTGGACCCTCTTCTGGACTTCTTCAGTGGATGTCTAGCCCCCGCTTGGGTTGGATGAAGATATCGGAGCCAGGACGGATCGGTGTGATACCCGGTGAGGTGAAGACAAGGTAGGATGATCTTCAGGGGCTTAGTGTTAGGTTTATTTAAGGGGGGTTTGGGTTAGATTAGGGGTATGTGGGTGGTGGGTTGTAATGTTGGGGGGGGGTATTGTATGTTTTTTTTTACAGGCAAAAGAGCTGAACTTCTTGGGGCATGCCCCGCAAGGGCCCTGTTCAGGGCTGGTAAGGTAAAAGAGCTTTGAACTTTAGTAATTTAGAATAGGGTAGGACATTTTTCTATTTTGGGGGGCTTTGTTATTTTATTAGGGGGCTTAGAGTAGGTGTAATTAGTTTAAAATTGTTGTAATATTTTTCTTATGTTTGTAAATATTTTTTTATTTTTTGTAACTTAGTTCTTTTTTATTTTTTGTACTTTAGTTAGTTTATTTCATTGTATTTATTTGTAGGTATTGTATTTAATTTATTTATTGATAGTTTAGTGTTAGGTTTAATTGTAGGTAATTGTAGGTATTTTATTTAATTAATTTATTGATAGTGTAGTGTTAGGTTTAATTGTAACTTAGGTTAGGATTTATTTTACAGGTAAATTTGTAATTATTTTAACTATTTTAGCTATTAAATAGTTCTTAACTATTTAATAGCTATTGTACCTGGTTAAAATAAATACAAAGTTACCTGTAAAATAAATATTAATCCTAAAATAGCTATAATATAATTATAATTTATGTTGTAGCTATATTAGGATTTATTTTACAGGTAAGTATTTAGCTTTAAATAGGAATAATTTATTTAATAAGAGTTAATTAATTTCGTTAGATTAAAATTATATTTAAGTTAGGGGGGTGTTAGTGTTAGGGTTAGACTTAGCTTTAGGGGTTAATACATTTATTAGAATAGAGGCGAGATTCGGTCGGCAGATTAGGGGTTAATAATTTAAGTTAGGTGTCGGCGATGTTAGGGAGGGCAGGTTAGGGGTTAATAAATATAATATAGGGGTCGGCGGTGTTAGGGGCAGCAGATTAGGGGTACATAGCTATAATGTAGCTGGCGGCTCTTTGCGGTCGGCAGATTAGGGGTTAATTATTGTAGGTAGGTAGCGGCGACGTTGTGGGGGGCAGGTTAGGGGTTAATAAATATAATATAGGGGTCGGCGATGTTAGGGCAGCAGATTAGGGGTACATAGGGATAATGTAGCTGGCGGCGGCGTGCGGACGGCAGATTAGGGGTTAATATGTGTAGGTAGCTGGCGGCGACGTTGTGGGGGGCAGATTAGGGGTTAATAAATATAATATAGGGGTCGGCGGTGTTAGGGGCAGCAGATTAGGGGTACATAAGGATAACGTAGGGGGCGGTCGGCAGATTAGGGGTTAAAAAATTTTAATCGAGTTGCGGTGATGTGGGGGGACCTCGGTTTAGGGGTACATAGGTAGTTTATGGGTGTTAGTGTACTTTAGAGTACAGTAGTTAAGAGCTTTGTGAACCGGCGTTAGCCCAGAAAGCTCTTAACTACTGACTTTTTTCTGCGGCTGGAGTTTTGTTGTTAGATTTTTAACGCTCACTTCAGACACGACTCTAAATACCGGAGTTAGAAAAATCCCATTGAAAAGATAGGATACGCAATTGATGTAAGGGGATCTGCGGTATGGAAAAGTCGCGGCTGAAAAGTGAGCGTTAGACCCTATTTTGAGTGACTCCAAATACCGGAGGTAGCCTAAAACCAGCGTTAGGAGCCTCTAAGGCTGGTTTTCACGGCTACCGCCAAACTCTAAATCTAGCCGATAGTAATTCTTATACATACCAGTAAGCTACTTCTCATCCAGAACTGAACATGGTCACAGGGCCAATCAGGAATGAAATATGTGCATAGAGCTGATTTTTTGTTATAAAGGGCCATTATAGTGATATAATGACATACTCTAATTTGTTAGAATTGTATCACTAGCGACACTGCATAGCTATGTGCTATACTGAACACATAGTTAAAGTACCGCTTAGGACCCGCACAGCGCTGCGGTCAATGAGCAGATACTGTCATTGACTCAATCATCCGCGCTAGTTGCACAGCTGCTTCAAACATAGGTCTATACAAACAGTAGTGCAATATTGAAACGCTCTTTACTAGTGCATCTTTATGTCCCCTTAACCCTGCAAGAATGTACATGTGTAATGCTAGCCGATCATCTTTAAAAATGAATTACATTATATTATTGCAAACTCATATGTTTTAGCAGTAACCTGCAAGACCTTTATAAACTTGAATAAAACGTAGGCGCCTAAATAAATCTTGAGCATTTTTGTATAGTGAACCTTAGCAGGCTAGTCCTCTCTATCTTGTAGCATGGAAGGGGTACATCACGGACATTCTCTGCTCCTTTGATTGAATGTGCCGTTTAAGGATGAAATTGGAAGCATTTTTCATTGTCTTGGGAATGATGGTGCAGACAGAGCCCGAGGGAAGACACAGACCTGGATGTTTGAGAATCTGCAGAATGGTATTTGTAGAATGATACTGTAGGGCTTTAAGATCATGAGCAGGTCTCACAGATTAAGTGTTTTCCTTAAAATATTAATCTGAATCTGTGCATTACAATGTGGCGCCAGAACATAGTACAACCTGATGAACTGAGGCCAACTCCCTGCAAACCACAGTCTTTTGCCATATCTAGCTCCTATCAGCCTTTACTGCATACATAAGGAGCAGTGGTCCTTTATGGACAGTACTAGATATCAGAAAAATACCATCAATCCAGTAGCTTTGAATGTGCTATCTCACATTATTTATATTCAGACTGCCTAGTTCAAATATTATGAAGAATGAAGCAATAAATACTGCACTTATAGATTATTCATAATCACTTGACACTGTACTTGCCATGTGATGTGATGTTGCAGTTCTTTTATACAGGTACCAATTCCATTTTCTTTTTTTTATTTTCATACAGTTTTCACACATTCCAATAAAAATCAGGCATTAACCTTAATACAATCAGAGTCCAACACTTCAAAATTAGGCCATTCACGGCCAGATTATGAGTTATGTGCAAACTGTTTTGCGCAAGTGATATCGGGTTTATCATGGCTGTTTGCTCGCATCGGAATTAGCACGCGTGAGCGCAATCGCAATTTAAGCTAGAATGATTAACGCAATCTCAGAGATCTGGTTAACTGTTACGCTAGACAAAAAAGTTGCACAAAACACATCAAAAATACATGTAACAGTACAGTTACACTCATAATAACACTATCTGATAAAAATTATTAAATAAAAAAATTGCATTAAAAGGTTATAAGGGCTCAAAGATATGAGGTCTCAGGCAGGCAAAGGGGGCTTTAACATGGCTTCCAGTGTTTCTGACTTGCAGAGAGACACACATTGCAGCTGAACTGAGAAAAGCTGATAAAAGAGACGGAGATTCTCACCACCAAAGGGCACATCTTCCTAAGGATCGTGCAAAAAGGATAAAGTATTCCTACCATCATTGGAGAGAGATATAAAAGACGGATTACAGTCTACATCCTTTTCACCTAAGAGAGTCCAGGATTTTCATTTATACAAGATCAAGAATCCTAAAGAAGGGACCTATTTCAACAAAAGTTTTCCTGGAACCTCACCAGGACACAGAAGGTTTATTACAGTGAATCACCTTTAATTGGGCCCATACCTTACCTCATATGATTGAGGTAACAGCTGGTAAGCAGAAAATTCTTACTTGATTGAACATCTGTGAAGAGTCTCACCAAAAGACTGCTACAAAACATTTTATGTACTCATATGTATACTTGTATACGATACACCTTAATATCATTATATAGCTGAGCGCCTCTACTATCATATTGAATTTTTCTCTTTCTACACACTTTTTTACAGAGTTAGGGGTACTCCGTTTCAATATAGAGGCAGCACGCTAAGCTTATTCTATGTTTTATTAATTTCATATTACTAATAAGCATTATTTCTTGGGGTTTTCTACTAATATCAGAATTCCTTTTCCTTTATTCACATAAAACAATAATATATAAATTCCTATATCCTAGATTTTAGCGCAGGTGATCTCTTTCTCTTTTATATATATATATACCTATATATAATCATATATATATGATATATATGTATTTATGAATAAATGAAACATATTTTGCTATGTGAAGAACATTGTAATGTAAATATTCATATTTTCATGTCGGGTTAGTGCGATTCGGTTTGCGAACGAGTAGGGTGTTGGATTTTTTCCCCACTTCTCTTGCTTTATTGACTTCTATGGAAAAATATGTTAATACGGTCGCAATATTCTAACCTTGGCATTTTGTGCATGTCGAGTTAGTACTCATCCAAAAACGTTTTACTTTCAACTTGTAATACGCCCGCTACCCGACGTGCGCAAATAGCTTAGTTCTAACAAAAAATACTGCTCCACTCATAATCTAGCCATCAGTAAAGACAATGTGTGACAATTTTTTATCAAAATTAAACTACATTCCATCTTCCCTATCTTAATTTTTTCCCTAAATCCAAAACTTAAAAATATAACGGCTAGATTTAGAGTTTTGTCGGTAACGACCCGCATAGCTAACGCTGGCTTTTTTCTGGCCACACCTTTAAAATAACTCTGGTATTGAGAGTCCACAGAATGGCTGCGTTAGGCTCCAAAAAAGGAGCGTAGAGCATATTTAACGCAACTTCAACTCTCTATACCAGAGTTGCTTACGGACGCGGCCAGCCTCAAAAACGTGCTCGTGCACGATTCCCCCATAGGAAACAATGGGGTTGTTTGAGCTGAAAAAAAACCTAATACCTGCAAAAAAGCCGCGTTCAGCTCCTAACGCAGCCCCATTGTTTGCTATGGGGAAACACTTCCTACGTCTGCACCTAACACCCTAACATGTACCCCGAGTCTAAACAACCCTAACCTTACACTTATTAACCCTTAATCTGCCACCCCTGCTATCGCTGACCCCTGCATATTATTATTAACCCCTAATCTGCCGCTCCTTAAACCGCCGCTACTTACATTATCCCTATGTACCCCTAATCTGCTGCCCCTAACACCGCCGACCCCTATATTATATTTATTAACCCCTAATCTGCCCCCCACAACGTCGCCTCCACCTGCCTACACTTATTAACCCCTAATCTGCCGACCGGACCGCACCGCTATTATAATAAAGTTATTAACCCCTAATCCGCCTCACTAACCCTATAATAAATAGTATTAACCCCTAATCTGCCCTCCCTAACATCGCGGACACCTAACTTCAAACATCAACCCCTAATCTGCCGACTGGAGCTCACCACTATTCTAATAAATGTATTAACCCCTAAAGCTAAGTCTAACCCTAACACTAACACCCCCCTAACTTAAATATAATTTAAATCTAACGAAATTAATTAACTCTTATTAAATAAATTATTCCTATTTAAAGCTAAATAATTACCTGTAAAATAAATCCTAATATAGCTACAATATAAATTATAATTATATTATAGCTATTTTAGGATTTATATTTATTTTACAGGTAACTTTGTATTTATTTTAACTAGGTACAATAGCTATTAAATAGTTAATAACTATTTAATAGCTAAAATAGTTAAAATAATTACAAATTTACCTGTAAAATAAATCCTAACCTAAGTTACAATTAAACCTAACACTACACTATCAATAAATAATTAAATAAAATACCTACAATTACCTACAATTAAACCTAACACTACACTATCAATAAATTAATTAAATACAATATCTACAAATAAATACAAATAAAAACATTAGAAAAATATTACAACAATTTTAAACTAATTACACCTACTCTAAGCCCCCTAATAAAATAACAAAGCCCCCCAAAATAGAAAAATGCCTTACCCTATTCTAAATTACTAAAGTTCAAAGCTCTTTTACCTTACTAGCCCTGAACAGGGCCCTTTGCGGGGCATGCCCCAATAAATTCAGCTCTTTTGCCTGTAAAAAAACACATACAATACCCCCCCCCAACATTACAACCCACCACCCACATACCCCTAATCTAACCCAAACCCCCCTTAAATAAACCTAACACTAAGCCCCTGAAGATCTTCCTACCTTATCTTCACCATACCAGGTTCACCGATCCGTCCTCGGAAGTCTTGATCCAAGCCTCGGAAGTGTTGATCCAAGCCCAAGCGGGGGGCTGAAGAGTGACGTCCATCCTCGGGCTGAAGTCTGGATCCAAGCGGCGACTGAAGAAATCCATCCTCGGGCTGAAGTCGGAAGTCCATCATCTGGATGAAGTCTTCTATCAAGCCGCATCTTCAATCTTCTTTCTTCTGGAGCGGAGCGGAACCATCTTCTTCCAAGCCGACGCGGAACATCCTCTTCAACCGACGACTAGACGACGAATGACGGTTCCTTTAAATGACATCATCCAAGATGGCGTCCCTCGAATTCTGATTGGCTGATAGGATTCTATCAGCCAATCGGAATTAAGGTAGGAATATTCTGATTGGCTGATGGAATCAGACAATCAGAATCAAGTTCAATCCGATTGACTGATTCAATCAGCCAATCAGATTGAGCTCGCATTCTATTGGCTGTTCCGATCAGCCAATAGAATGCGAGCTCAATCTGATTGGCTGATTGAATCAGCCAATCGGATTGAATTTGATTCTGATTGGCTGATTCTATCAGCCAATCAGAATGTCCCTACCTTAATTCCGATTGGCTGATAGAATCCTATCAGCCAATCGGAATTCGAGAGACGCCATCTTGGATGACGTCCCTTAAAGGAACCGTCATTCGTCGGGAAGTCACCGTCGGAAGAAGATGGGTCCGCGGTGGAGGTCTTCAAGATGGAGCCGGTCCTCATCGGATGAAGATAGAAGATGCCGCTTGGAAGAAGATGGTTGCCGGTCCGGATCTACTCTTCTTCCCGGATAGGATGAAGACTTTGGACCCTCTTCTGGACTTCTTCAGCCGTCGGATGATGGATGTCTAGCCCCCTCTTGGTTTGGATGAAGATATCGGAGCCAGGACGGATCGGTGTGATACCCGGTGAGGTGAAGACAAGGTAGGAAGATCTTCAGGGGCTTAGTGTTAGGTTTATTTAAGGGGGGTTTGGGTTAGATTAGGGGTATGTGGGTGGTGGGTTGCAATGTTGGGGGGGGGGGGTATTGTATGTTTTTTTTTACAGGCAAAAGAGCTGAATTTCTTGGGGCATGCCCCGCAAAGGGCCCTGTTCAGGGCTGGTAAGGTAAAAGAGCTTTGAACTTTTGTAATTTAGAATAGGGTAGGGCATTTTTTTATTTTGGGGGGCTTTGTTATTTTATTAGGGGGCTTAGAGTAGGTGTAATTAGTTTAAAATTGTTGTAATATTTTTCTTATGTTTGTAAATATTTTTTTATTTTTTGTAACTTAGTTCTTTTTTATTTTTTGTATTTTAGTTAGTTTATTTAATTGTAGTTATTTGTAGATATTGTATTTAATTAATTTATTGATAGTGTAGTGTTAGGTTTAATTGTAACTTAGGTTAGGATTTATTTTACAGGTAATTTTGTAATTATTTTAACTATTTTAGCTATTAAATAGTTCTTAACTAATTAATAGCTATTGTACCTGGTTAAAATAAATACAAAGTTACCTGTAAAATAAATATTAATCCTAAAATAGCTATAATATAATTATAATTTATATTGTAGCTATATTAGGGTTTATTTTACAGGTAAGTATTTAGCTTTAAATAGGAATAATTTATTTAATAAGAGTTAATTAATTTTGTTAGATTTAAATTATATTTAATTTAGGGGGGTGTTAGTGTTAGGGTTAGACTTAGCTTTAGGGGTTAATACATTTATTAGAATAACGGTGAGCTCCAGTCGGCAGATTAGGGGTTAATGTTTGAAGTTAGGTGTCGGCGATGTTAGGGAGGGCAGATTAGGGGTTAATACTATTTATTATAGGGTTAGCGAGGCGGATTAGGGGTTAATAACTTTATTATAATAGCGGTGCGGTCCGGTCGGCAGATTAGGGGTTAATAAGTGTAGGCAGGTGGAGGCGACGTTGAGGGGGTCAGATTAGGGGTTAATAAATATAATATAGGGGTCGGCGGTGTTAGGGGCAGCAGATTAGGGGTACATAGCTATAATGTAGCTGGCGGCGGCGTGCGGACGGCAGATTAGGGGTTAATAAGTGTAGGTAGCTGGCGGCGACGTTGTGGGGGCAGGTTAGGGGTTAATAAATATTATATAGGGGTCGGCGGTGTTAGGGGCAGCAGATTAGGGGTACATAAGGATAACGTAGGTGGCGGTCGGCAGATTAGGGGTTAAAAAATTTTAATCGAGTGGCGGCCTTGTGGGGGGACCTCGGTTTAGGGGTACATAGGTAGTTTATGGGTGTTAGTGTACTTTAGGGCACAGTAGTTAAGACTACTGACTTTTTTCTGCAGCTGGAGTTTTGCTCACTTCAGCCACGACTCTAAATACCGCAGTTAGAAAGATCCCATTGAAAAGATAGGATACGCAATTGACGTAAGGGGATCTGCGGTATGGAAAAGTCGCGGCTGAAAAGTGAGCGTTAGACCCTTTTTTGACTGACTCCAAATACCAGCGGTAGCCTAAAACCACCGTTAGGAGCCTCTAACGCTGGTTTTCACGGCTACCGCCAAACTCCAAGTCTAGGCCTAAGAGAATAAGAGAGGGAAATAGTTTAAATTTGTCTATTCATTCTTTACAATATACAAAAAAGTTATAGTTAACTTTCCCCTTTGTCTAAACAGATCTGTAATGTTAGCAATATTTTAGATGGAGTTTAATTAATTAGTTGCTGTAAAGATGTGCTATAACTTACATTTTAATTTAGTGCTTGAAATTCAAATTCCCCCGTGCTCTGGCTGCTCATTTCAAAATTATTATTTTTCTCGAACTAATCATTTAAAATATTCTTTAATCAGCTCTATAGCCATACGGCACTATTGTTGTAGCTATAGCGCTGATTGGAGAATGTTTCAAACTGTTAGCTCAACAAAAAAAATTATTTTGAATTGGGCGGCCAGGGCGCAGGGAAGCTATCACTTTAATTTAAAAAATAATAATATAAAAACCCCATATTTAAATAGTTAACAAAAACAAATATAGATAAAGCCATTAAATATTTTACCTCTTCTAACATATGATTTACTAATCCCTGTCTGTCAGTACCTAACAAATAAATTCAGAACAATGCAATTAAATTATTCAGTATATTTCTCCAAACATATAACTTTTGCCAGACTTAAGCAATACCTCGTATCACCTTGCTCTTAATAGACATACATTATTTATCACTATTTAAATTATAAAGGAATATTCCTGTATAATCAAAAAAAAAATAAAAAAAATTAGAAAATACATAATTATATTACTTCTCCTGTCTCTCACCGGCAACACTCACTAATCATGAAATATCCATTGACATCTCAATCTAGCTTCAAGTATTATTTTAGAATTAGAGAAAAGATGAATGGCCTGTTTTTGGGATATAATAAAATAGATATATATGTTTGTAGGAAACTTTTTACTTGACCTTCCTCATGCATGAGAACATTAGTCTGTTCTATAGATTTCTCACCATTTCTAAGATTTCCACAATCTAAAGGTACACTAAACCCATTTTTTTTTCTTTCATGATTCAGACAATACCATTTTAAACAAATTTCCAATTTACTTCTATTATCTAATTTGCTTCATTTTTTTAGATATTCTTTGTTGACGAAAGAGCAATGCACATGGGAGAGCCAATCACAGGAGGCATCTATGTGCAGCAACCAATCAGCAGCTACTTAGCCTATCTAGATATGCTTTTCAGCTAAGAATATCAAGAGAATGAAGCAAATTAGATAATAGAAGTAAATTAGAAAGTTGTTTAAAACTGCTTGCTCTTTCTAAATCATGAAATAAAAAAATTGGGTTTCATGTCCCTTTAAGTAAAATTTTCTACTTGTCATTATTGTCATATTAATGACTATTTTTTCTCTTTGTACTTTGAACCTTCCAGTAAAAAAACTATATACCTTATTTTTCTAGAGATATCCTTATTTTACTAAGCCAATAACATACTTTATTCCAGAATTTTTTCACCATATTACAATAAACAAAAAAACAATGCAATAAATTTACATTCTTTAACCCACGCTTTTTGCATAAAAAATGTCCTCTGTTCTGTTTATGTTGGCCATCATCTGTGGTGTTAAAGGGAAACTCATGTCAAAATTAAACTTTCATGATTCAGATAGAGCATGCGATTTTAACCCCTTCACTACCGGGACTTTCAGAGAAAAACTTGCCCAAAATACCGGAGAATTTTTAGCATTTTTGCTATCACTCCATTTAAACAGAAAGAGAGCCTTTGCTTTTATTTTTCTGTCAAAACTATATATTTTTTTTTTTTAAGTAGACAACCCAATGTATTTATCTAGGCCCATTTTAGTATATTTCATGTCACCATTTCACCGCCAAATGCGATCAAATTAAAAAAAAATCTTTAATTTTTTCACAAACTTTGTGTTTCTCACTGAAATTATTTACAAACAGCTTGTGCAATCATGGCACAAATGATTGTAAATTCCCCATTGTTCAGAAAAATCAGACATATATTGCTTTGCCTTTGCTTTTTGGTAATTAGAAGGCCACTAATTGCATCTGCGCACCACACTTCTATTATGTAGCTTGTAAGGTTCATTTTAGCTTAAAGGGACACTGAACCCAAATGTTTCAGATAGAGCATGCAATTTTAAGCAAACTTTCTAATTTACTCCTATTATCAAATTTTCTTCATTCTCTTGGTATCTTTATTTGAAATGCAAGAATGTAAGTTTAGATGCCGGCCCATTTTTGGTGAACAACCTGGGTTGTTCTTGCTGATTGGTGGATACATTCATCCATCAATAAAAAAAATGCTGTCCACAGTACTGAACAAAAAAAAAGCTAATATGCCTTCTTTTTCAAATAAAGATAGCAAGAGAATAAAGAAAAATTGATAATAGGAGTAACTTAGAAAGTTGCTTAAAATTGCATGCTTTATCTGAATCACCAAAGAAAAATTTGGGTTCAGTGTCCCTTTAAATGTAGAGATTACCCTTCCACCTGACATTTCCTACCCCCGATCTCTCCCAAACAATTCTCTTCCCTCCCTTGCCCCTGATGGTCACCCCTTTGGCAAACAGTCAGTCAATATAAAAATGTAAGTCTTTTTTATATTTTTATTTGCAGGGTAGGATACCCCCTTACCCTCAAAACTCCCTGATCCCTCCCAAAGAGCTCTCTAACCCCCCCCCCCTCTAACTATGGTTCACCATCTTAGGTACTGGCAGCTGTCTGCCAGTACCTATCAATCCCTTATTTTTTGTGTAATTGTTTTTTATTTGAATTTAATTTTTCTGTAGTGTAGTGAACCCCCCGCCTCCCCCTCTCCCAGGAACGCCAGTTAGGGGCCCCCCACACTCCCACCCCACCTTTTTTCTGTAGCATAGCTCCCCTTCCCTTCCACTCTGCTGCTGGGCCGCTCACTCACCTCCCGGATTCCCTCCCACACCTCCCGCCAGCACCAGCAGCTGATTCCTACACACAGTGACACAGACAGTAACAATCTGATATCTGCCCTTATATGGAACCGGAACAATGATTGCGCTCCGGTTTCATATGCTAGCAGATGCCTAGAGCTCAGGAACTCTAGCTCTCAGCTGTAACTTAACAGCCAAGACTGCTGGAGCTTCCTGAAGCTCATACGTATATATATATATGTTGTGCAGTACGATAGCCAAAGTAATGCACAATGTATATTGTGTATATATACAAATTGATATATTAGTCTTTGGTACCATTAGGTTTGAATTTATGTTGTACTCACTGGACAGGATACAGGTGAAATAAAAAGTGTTTTATTCCATATAAACCAGTGACGTTTCGGGGTGTTCACCCCTTCATCAGACCAATAATTGTACAGAGTGAATCAAACATTTTATACCCATTGAAACCCCACCCACTGTGTAAAAAAACACCCAACTGTTGCCATAGCAACCAAGCAACCATAGAAAAGACAAATACATTGTGAATGCTAATAGTTACTAATTCTGTGTTAATATTATACAGTGCAATAATAAACATATAGTGTAGTAATAGTGGGACCATTTGCAGAACATCAATCCTTGCTAGTGATAAAAACAAATTCTCTATTTAATATTATCACAAACCTCAGTTGTTATTCCTGCACTGAGAAAATGTCTTCTTAAGCCCCGCCCTCAAACTATCTGTAACAACAACAAGGTCCTATATACTATAGGACCTAGTAATAGAGATATCAAGTCTATATACCAGCTATTGTCTAAGATATCGCTACAAATGTATCCTCAGAGTTACCTACATGTAGACAAACTGATCGAAGTAGTTCAACAAAATAAAACATAAAAATGCAATACCAAAGTCTAGTTAAACATATATAATTAAACACATACATAAAGCTAGCATCAGGGAGCAGACGTAAATTTTCACTATGTGTATGTTACATCCATATACATATCTTAAATGTCTCATATTGGTTACATCATGGGGAAAGTAAACTAAGCAATTATAAACGGATCAGATCATCAAAATCATATAGAATTAAACACATAGATAAAGCTAGCATTAGGGAGCATACATACATTTTCACTATATGTATGGTACATCCATATAAATATATCTTAAATGTCTCATTACAGTTACATCATGGGGGAAATTTAAACTAAGCAATTATATACAGATCAGATTAATAAGATCAATAAATCAAAGTCTATCAACAATAAGCAGTGCCAGTCCACATTTGTGTTAAGGCCCCTGGGTTGTACCGTATCAAGTCACAATGGTTAGTAGTATATTTCAGTAAAGTATATTACAAAATAAAGTTCAAGACAACATAATAGTAGCAGCTTTTATTTTTTTTATAAATGAGATTTCCTCTTTCCAATAGACATTTATGCATGGGCATTGTTTAAAGGATTACTTTCTGTTATAATTTTTAAGCTAAACAACTAACATATTAAAGTTAATAAACATTAATTAAAACCTACTGACCTATATTTTCTCCAAAACGAAGTTTCATAACGTTCTAAAAGTTATATCTTTTATTCGCCGATGATGTCACGTTATCCTGCCCACTATTTTCAGCACTGCATGTTCAAAATACTTAAACCAATAACTTTGTGTTTAAAGCGCCATTTTGAAACCTAGGTATTGTAAACGGATTGGTACAGAGTAAAGGATACCCACTGAGTGGGTTTGGAAAACAATTAAATTTGCAGACAAGATTTCTGATATACGGTAGAGATATGTTAATGAAATGCTATTGATAAAAAGTGTATTTGGGGTAGTTAGTAACAGGCATAGAAAATATTTACTTACAGTGGCCCTTTAAGTGAACCCATAATCCCTCTAGCATTTCCTAGAGGAGTTAGGAAATATCCAGTTTATGAGCTGAGAGATTACATACAGGAGCATCAATATTTTGATATTAATTACCAAAATGATGGGAAAATAGATTTTTGGGCTGTATTGGTAAAAAAAGTTTCCATTTTCTGTTGAGGAAAGATACAGTTCCACTAGGTCAAGCCATATAGTGTGTTTACAGATGTTTGCCTCAGATTAAAAATGCTTCAGAAGTTATAGCATATAATTTATTATTAGGGGATCAATAATGTTCTGAAATCCAACATTGGTTTCACTTGTGTGTTCTGTGTTATAATCAAATATAGTTTATTTAAAAAAACAAACAAAAAAAACAGCTTTATGAAGATTATGTATTGAATGTCAGACTATTTGATATGATAGTAGAAAATGTGCATGTCTTCTGGGAAAATAGTAATGAGTTCTGATTGATTGTTGATCCCTAGGAAGTTATATACTTCTCTCTATATTTTTTGGGAACTTTTCAAGTTATATGGCCATATACTGTACTGAGAAGGAAATGTTGGGCTTATAGTAAGTGTAATAGCAAACATAAGAATTAAATGTTAGAGAAAGAGAAAGGCACATATATATATATACGTACCTGCACAAAGACAGGGATATCAGCACTCTTGTGTATATTTCTTTCTTTCCTAAGATATGGTGAGTCCACATCTTGAGCAATTACTGTTGGGAATATCTCTCCTGGCCAGCAGGAGGAGGCAAAGAGCACCACAGTTAAACTGCTAAGTATCACTCCCTTACCCACAACCCCCAGTCATTCTTTTTGCCTTCGATGCATGGAGGAGGTGAAGTTTAGGTGTTTGAAGAAAAATTTTGATTTCATCTACAAGCAAATTTTGGGGTGTAGCCGTATTTCACGTCATTCCTTGCAGTCGGGTAGTGGTGGCTTTAAAGCAGTTAGGACCTTGTAAAGAGTTACTGCGTTTTCCTAACAATTGCTGCCCTAGTTTAGAAAGCCAGAGTTGGCTACTCTGTTCTTTCTTTTTTAAAGGTCTCTGTGAAGAACTGTGTCCTCTCATACCTTGTAACTGTCTTCATGCCGGACAGCGGAGCAGGTAAGTGCTTTTTCTTCCAGTGGGGGAGACCATGCACTTAACAAATTAAAAGACACTGCTTTTTTTATTGGGACATAGATAATCCTGTTGTTTGGGTTACACTGGGGCATTAAGCAGGCACTGTAGCATGTGTGAGACTAACATTTAAACTCTTTTAAAAATAAAGGGTAAAATGTTTTTATTAGGCTTTATTTTCTGACACATATTTACTTGATAAAACAATACAAGTTTCTATTTCAACAGTTTATTCATTTCCCTTTTGCTTTAAAATAAATTGATGCAACATTTTAAACTTTTTAAAAAACTGATATTTCTGGTACTCAGTGTACCAGGAAGTAGTGCCTCTCTGTGTCGCAGCTGTAATTTGAGCTCGGGAGCTGCGGTCACATGACCTGCTTTACTTCATAATGTTTCTGAGAAAAAAGTTGTTTTCTCCATTTCTGGGTGATCCTGACTTAAACGGTAGTGGTAAGGCACCTCAGTAATTGAGGTGTGAGGTTGCCTGAGGGGTATTTTAGAAATGTATTTGAGGGTTATGAAATGTTTTTTCTTAACTTTTCTCACATAATTTTAGCTAGGGACCGAGTCTAATTTAGGATAAAATTTAAAGTGTATTTTTTTCTTGGCTTAATAAATCTTTTAAACTTATCTGTACACGTTTATTTAATGTTTCACAACCTGTCTGATAGGGAGCAAGAGCCTGCACTCATGAATTCATGCGTATTATGTTCAGATGCACAAATTGCAGCTCCTATGCAATTTTGTTCTTGTGTCAAGAAAACCTTGCAAAATAAAGGTAAATTTTTTGAGCCTAATGTCTCTCAGGATGATGCTGTTAAAATAATACCACAGCTTTCTCCTGATTCGCCACAAGCCTCAATGGCGTCACATGCAGTGGCCTGCGGTTCCTCTATAACTCCTAGTGGAGTTTATTTAAAAGCAGAAATTGCTACCCAGGTATCTTCAGCAGTATCTGGCATAGAAGAATAAGCCTGAAGGACGTCAGAGTAATTTTTGTTTATTTTGTATCTTCAGAGGAAAGCCTTCTCCCTTTTTTCCAAGCAGGAACAATCCAAGTCTTCTTGGAAACCCAATCAGTCTTGGAACAAGGGGAAACAATCAAAGAAACCCGCAGCTGATTCCAAATCAGCATGAAGGGTTTGCCCCCGATCCGGGATCGGATCAGGTGGGGGGCAGACTTTATCAGTTCTCTCAAGTCTGGATACGAGATGTCCTAGATCCCTGGACTGTGGACATAGTATCCCAGGGTTTACAAATTGTAATTCAGGACTTTTCCTCCCAGAGGCAGATTCCATCTCTCAAGATTATCTGCAGATCAGATAAAGAGAGAGGTGTTCTTGAAATGCAAACAACATCTTTCCTCCCTGGGAGTGATAGTTCCAGTTCCAGTGCAGGAACAAGGTCTCGGGTTCTACTCCAACCTATTTGTGGTTCCCAAAAAAGAGGGAACTTTCTGTCCCATTCTAGACTTGAAGTGTCTAAACAAGTTTCTCAAAGTTCCACCCTTCAAGATGGAGACTAAACGCTCCATTCTTCCTTTAGTACAAGAGGGTCAGTTCATGACAACCATGGACCTAAAGGATGCGTATCTTCATGTTCCTATTCACAGGGACCATCACAGATTCCTGAGATTAGCCTTTCTGGACAAACATTTCCAGTTCGTGATCCGTTCTCGTGGAATTGCTGTGGCACCCTACCTGGACAACATATTGGTTCAGGAGCCATCTTTTCAACAAGCAAAATATCACACAGAGATATTGTTGTCTTTTCTTCGTTCCCATGGATGGAATGTGAATTTGGAAAAAAGGCTCCCTTTCCCCTGCTACAAGAGTAGTGTTCTAAGGGACCATAAAAGATTATCTATTGATGAAGATTTTTCTGAAAGAGGTCAGGAAAAAACTAAATAATTTTCTCTTGCCTCTCTCTTCAGGCTAATGCTCATCCTTCAGTGGCTCAATGTATGGAGGTAATCGGTCTGATGGTTTTTATGGATATCATTCCTTTTGCTTGATTCCATTTGAGAGCTCTCCAGTTGTGCATGCTCAGGCAATGGAATGGCGACCATGCGGATCTATCTTAAAGAATAGAGTTAGATCAGTAGTCAAGAGACTCTCTCCCATGGTGGATTTCTCAGGAACATCTGTCTCAGGGAACATGCTTTCGGAGACCTACCTGAGTGATCGTGACCACAGACGCCAGCCTGCTGGGCTGGGGAGCAGTCTGGAACTCGTTAAAAGCTCAGGGCCTTTGGACTCGGGAGGAGTCTGCTCTTCCCATCAACATCTTGGAGTTGAGGACTATTTACAATGCTATATTGGCCTGGCCTCAGTTGTCCTCAGTTTATCAGGTTCCAGTCAGACAACATAACCTGGCTTACATCAATCACCAGGGAGGATCTCAGAGTTCCTTAGCCATGAAGGAGGTTACTCAGATTCTTCAGTGGGCAGAGACCCACAATTGCTGTCTTTCTGCCATTCACATTCCAGGAGTAGACCACTGTGAAGCGGATTTAATGAGCAGACAGACTTTTTATCCTGGGGAGTGGGAACTCCATCCGGAGGTGTTTTCGAGCTTAGTCCTCAAATTGGAGGTGTCAGAGTTAGATCTGATGGCATCCCATCAGAACGCCAAGCTTCCAAGGTATGATTCAAGGTCAAGAGTTCCACAGGCCATTCTGATAGATGTTCTGGCGGGTTCCTTGGGTTTTCAGGTTGGCATACCCGTTTCCTCTGTTTGCTCTCCTTCCATGAATCATTGCTCGTATCAGACAAGAGAGGGGGGTTGGTGATTCTCATAGACCCTGCGTGGCCTCGCAGGATCTGTTTTGCAGACCTAGTGGAGATGTCATCTCTCCCACCTTGGAGACTACCTCTGAGGAAGGACCTCCTGATTCAGGGTCCCGTCCTTCATCCAAATCTCGTTTCTCTGAAGATGACTGCTTGGAGATTGGACGCTTAATTCTGTCTAAGCGTTGTTTTTCTGAGTTGGTCATTGAGACCATGATTCAGGCTTGCAAGCCTGTTACTAGAAAGATTTACCATAAGATATGGCATAAATATCTTGATTGGTGTGAATCCAAGGGCTACTCTTGGAGTACAATTAGAATTCCTAGAATTTTATCTTTTCTTCAGGAAGGCCTGGAGAAGGGATTGTCAGTCAATACCCTGAAGGGTCAGATTTCTGCTTTATCAGTTTTACTACATAAACGTTTGGCGGATGTGCCAGATGTGCAATCTTATTGTCAGGCCTTGATCAAAATTCGGCCTGTCTTTAAGTCTGTTGCTCCTCCTTGGAGCCTTAACCATGTTCTTAAAGTTTTACAGCTGGCTCCGCTTGAACCGCTGCATTCCATAGACATTAAGTTGTTATCTTTGAAGGTTTTGTTTCATGTTGCTATCTCTTCTGCTCAAAGAGTTTTGGAACTCTCAGCTCTGCAGTGTGATTCCCCTTATCTTATTTTTAATGCCGATAAGGCAGTTCTTCGTACTAAGTTAGGTTTCCTTCCTAAGGTTGTTTCTAATAGAAATATCAATCAGGAAATTGTTGTTCCCTCTCTGTGTCCTAATTCTTCTTCTTCCAAAGAACGTTTTTTGCACAATTTGGATGTTGTACGTGCTCTTAAATTTTTCTTACAGGCGACTAAGGATTTTCTTTGTCTGTTTCTCTGTGAAACGTAAAGGTCAGAAAGCTACTGCTACTACTCATTCTTTTTGGTTACAAAGTATAATTCGTTTGGCTTATGAGACTGCTGGACAACAGCCTCCTGAGAGAAGTACGGCTCATTCCACAAGAGCTGTTTCTTCTTCTTGGGCTTTCAAAAATGAAGCTTCTGTGGAACAAATTAGCAAGGCTTCAATTTGGTCTTCTCTACATACTTTTTCCACATTTTACAAATTTGATACTTTTGCCTCGGCTGAGGCTTCGTTTGGGAGAAAGGTTTTTCAAGCGGTGGTGACTTCTGTTTAGGACTGCCTGTCTTGTCCCTCACTATTTATCCGTGTCCTCTAGCTTGGGTATTGGTTCCCAACAGTAATTACTCAAGCCGTGGACTCACCATATCTTAGGAAAGGAAAACAAAATTTATGCTTACGTGATAAATTTCTTTCTTTCCGGATATGGTTAGTCCACGGCCCCACCCTTTATTTTAAGACAGTTGTTCTTTTGACTATAACCTCAGGCACCTCTACACCTTGTGTTACTCCTTTTTATCCATTTTCCTTCGGTCGAATGACTGGGGGTTGTGGGTAAGAGAGTGATACTTAGTAGTTTAACTGTGGTGCTCTTTGCTTCCTCCTGCTGACCAGTAGAGATATCCCCAACAGTAATTACTGAAGCCATGGACTAACCATATCCGGAAATAAATACATTTATCAGGTGAGCATATATTTTGTTTTTTTTTGTGGATATTAGAGTGAAACTAGTCAAGTGTTGTCACTCCATACAGAAAGTGGGATACTGAACACACCCAGATAAGATGAAAATATCCCACAAACTCACATACAATCAATAAAAAAACACACATGGATACAAAATAAAGTGACCGGTCATTAGCAGCAGCACAGATAATCAAATGGATAATTCACATGTAAGTACAATAGAACCACAGAAGGATAGAACAGCTACATCCACCTGATACCTGTAACCCCTAGAAATTGCCAAAGAGGTATAGAACAGGGCAGATATATCCAGGATCTAAGCTGCCTAAACCTATAACGTGCAAGTTCAATAGTTAATACATATTACGGAGCAGAAAGGAAAATATAACAGGCATATAAGTAGTGACGTGAGGCACTAAGTCCACTAAACCCCTACTAACCACTGGACTCCTGAATATAACACTGGGAGCTATGCCAGAGCAGTTTATACAACAGGGATATAAGTGGCAGAGTATTTCTCACTTACTTGCGTAACAAGACATATTTAGGCATATAGTGCAATAATATACACATCAAATTGAATGGATATACAGCATTCAATGTTAGATGCTCAATCTTTAGATAATCCAGGATAGTGCACACGTATGTTGACACGTTAAAGGTATCTTATGCTTTTCAAAGTCGTATACCAAAAGAATTTCACGCTGGAAAGTTATTGTCAGCCATATAGAGTCAGTTCGAGATTAGGCCCAACTGCTAGGGTGATATTGGGTACACACGCTAGCACACTGAGGAAAACCCAGGACGTGACCTACTCAGGAAAGAAAGAAAACAGTGAGGCCTAGATTTGGAGTTCGGCGGTAAAAGGGCTGTTAACGCTCCGCGGGTTTTTTTCTGGCCGCACCATAAATTTAACTCTGGTATCGAGAGTTCAAACAAATGCTGCGTTAGGCTCCAAAAAAGGAGAGTAGAGCATTTTTACCGCAAATGCAACTCTCGATACCAGAGTTGCTTACGGACGCGGCCGGCCTCCAAAACGTGCTCGTGCACGATTCTCCCATAGGAAACAATGGGGCTGTTTGAGCTGAAAAAAAACCTAACACCTGCAAAAAAGCAGCGTTCAGCTCCTAACGCAGCCCCATTGTTTCCTATGGGGAAACACTTCCTACGTCTGCACCTAACACCCTAACATGTACCCCGAGTCTAAACACCCCTACCCTCACACTTATTAACCCCTAATCTGCCGCCCCCGCTATCGCTGACCCCTGCATTACACTTTTAACCCCTAATCTGCCGCTCCGTAAAACGCCGCCACCTACGTTATCCCTATGTACCCCTAATCTGCTGCCCTAACATCGCCGACCCCTATGTTATATTTATTAACCCCTAATCTGCCCCCCACAACGTCGCCGACACCTACCTACACTTATTAACCCCTAATCTGCCGAGCGGACCTGAGCGCTACTATAATAAAGTTATTAACCCCTAATCCGCCTCACTAACCCTATCATAAATAGTATTAACCCCTAATCTGCCCTCCCTAACATCGCCGACACCTACCTTCAATTATTAACCCCTAATCTGCCGACCGGAGCTCACCGCTATTCTAATAAATGTATTAACCCCTAAAGCTAAGTCTAACCCTAACACTAACACCCCCCTAAGTTAAATATAATTTTTATCTAACGAAATAAATTAACTCTTATTAAATAACTTATTCCTATTTAAAGCTAAATACTTACCTGTAAAATAAATCCTAATATAGCTACAATATAAATTATAATTATATTATAGCTATTTTAGGATTAATATTTATTTTACAGGCAACTTTGTAATTATTTTAACCAGGTACAATAGCTATTAAATAGTTAAGAACTATTTAATAGTTACCTAGTTAAAATAATAACAAATTTACCTGTAAAATAAATCCTAACCTAAGTTATAATTAAACCTAACACTACCCTATCAATAAAATAATTAAATAAACTACCTACAGTTACCTACAATTAACCTAACACTACACTATCAATAAATTAATTAAACACAATTCCTACAAATAAATACAATTAAATAAACTAGCTAAAGTACAAAAAATAAAAAAGAACTAAGTTACAGAAAATAAAAAAATATTTACAAACATAAGAAAAATATTACAACAATTTTAAACTAATTACACCTACTCTAAGCCCACTAATAAAATAACAAAGCCCCCCAAAATAAAAAATTCCCTACCCTATTCTAAATTAAAAAAGTTACAAGCTCTTTTACCTTACCAGCCCTGAACAGGGCCCTTTGCGGGGCATGCCCCAAGAATTTCAGCTCTTTTGCCTGTAAAAAAAAACATACAATACCCCCCCCCCCCAACATTACAACCCACCACCCACATACCCCTAATCTAACCCAAACCCCCCTTAAATAAACCTAACACTAAGCCCCTGAAGATCTTCCTACCTTGTCTTCACCATCCAGGTATCACCGATCCGTCCTGGCTCCAAGATCTTCATCCAACCCAAGCGGGGGTTGGCGATCCATAATCCGGTGCTCCAAAGTCTTCATCCTATCCGGCAAGAAGAGGACATCCGGACCGGCAAACATCTTCTCCAAGCGGCATCTTCGATCTTCTTCCATCCGGTGCGGAGCGGGTCCATCTTGAAGCAGGCGACGCGGATCCATCCTCTTCTTCCGATGTCTCCCGACTAATGACGGTTCCTTTAAGGGACGTCATCCAAGATGGCGTCCCTCGAATTCCGATTGGCTGATAGGATTCTATCAGCCAATCGGAATTAAGGTAGGAATTTTCTGATTGGCTGATGGAATCAGCCAATCAGAATCTAGTTCAATCCGATTGGCTGATCCAATCAGCCAATCAGATTGAGCTTGCATTCTATTGGCTGTTCCGATCAGCCAATAGAATGCGAGCTCAATCTGATTGGCTGATTGGATCGGCCAATCGGATTGAACTAGATTCTGATTGGCTGATTCCATCAGCCAATCAGAAAATTCCTACCTTAATTCCGATTGGCTGATAGAATCCTATCAGCCAATCGGAATTCGAGGGACGCCATCTTGGATGACGTCCCTTAAAGGAACCGTCATTAGTCGGGAGACATCGGAAGAAGAGGATGGATCCGCGTCGCCTGCTTCAAGATGGACCCGCTCCGCACCGGATGGAAGAAGATCGAAGATGCCGCTTGGAGAAGATGTTTGCCGGTCCGGATGTCCTCTTCTTGCCGGATAGGAGGAAGACTTTGGAGCCTCTTCTGGACCTCTTCAGCACCGGATTATGGATCGCCAACCCCCCCTTGGGTTGGATGAAGATCTTGGAGCCAGGACGGATCGGTGATACCTGGATGGTGAAGACAAGGTAGGAAGATCTTCAGGGGCTTAGTGTTAGGTTTATTTAAGGGGGGTTTGGGTTAGATTAGGGGTATGTGGGTGGTGGGTTGTAATGTTGGGGGGGGGTATTGTATGTTTTTTTTTACAGGCAAAAGAGCTGAACTTCTTGGGGCATGCCCCGCAAAGGGCCCTGTTCAGGGCTGGTAAGGTAAAAGAGCTTGTAACTTTTTTAATTTAGAATAGGGTAGGGAATTTTTTATTTTGGGGGGCTTTGTTATTTTATTAGGGGGCTTAGAGTAGGTGTAATTAGTTTAAAATTGTTGTAATATTTTTCTTATGTTTGTAAATATTTTTTTATTTTCTGTAACTTAGTTCTTTTTTATTTTTTGTACTTTAGACAGTTTATTTAATTGTATTTATTTGTAGCAATTGTGTTTAATTAATTTATTGATAGTGTAGTGTTAGGTTAATTGTAGGTAGTTTATTTAATTATTTTATTGATAGGGTAGTGTTAGGTTTATTTGTAACTTAGGTTAGGATTTCTTTTACAGGTAAATTTGTAATTATTTTAACTAGGTAACTATTAAATAGTTCTTAACTATTTAATAGCTATTGTACCTGGTTAAAATAAATACAAAGTTGCCTGTAAAATAAATATTAATCCTAAAATAGCTATAATATAATTATAATTTATATTGTAGCTATATTAGGGTTTATTTTACAGGTAAGTATTTAGCTTTAAATAGGATTAATTTATTTAATAAGAGTTAATTTATTTCGTAAGATGTAAATTATATTTAAGTTAGGGGGGTGTTAGTGTTAGGGTTAGACTTAGCTTTAGGGGTTAATACATTTATTAGAATAGCGGTGAGCTCCGATCGGAAGATTAGGGGTTAATAATTGAAGGTAGGTGTCGGCGATGTTAGGGAGGGCAGATTAGGGGTTAATACTATTTATGATAGGGTTAGTGAGGCGGATTAGGGGTTAATTACTTTATTATAGTAGCGCTCAGGTCCGCTCGGCAGATTAGGAGTTAATAAGTGTAGGCAGGTGTCGGCGACGTTGAGGGGGGCAGATTAGGGGTTAATAAATATAATATAGGGGTCGGCGGTGTTAGGGGTAGCAGATTAGGGGTACATAGGGATAACGTAGGTGGCGGCGATTTGCGGTCGGAAGATTAGGGGTTAATTATTTTAAGTAGCTTGCGGCGACGTTGTGGGGGGCAAGTTAGGGGTTAAGAAATATAATATAGGGGTCGGCGGGGTTAGGGGCAGCAGATTAGGGGTACATAAGTATAACGTAGGTGGCGGTCGGCAGATTAGGGGTTAAAAATTTTAATCGAGTGGCGGCGGTGTGGGGGGACCTCGGTTTAGGGGTACATAGGTAGTTTATGGGTGTTAGTGTACTTTAGGGTACAGTAGTTAAGAGCTTTATAAACCGGCGTTAGCCAGAAAGCTCTTAACTCCTGCTATTTTCAGGCGGCTGGAATCTTGTCGTTAGAGCTCTAACGCTCACTGCAGAAACGACTCTAAATACCAGCGTTAGAAAGATCCCATTGAAAAGATAGGCTACGCAAATGGCGTAGGGGGATCTGCGGTATGGAAAAGTCGCGGCTGAAAAGTGAGCGTTAGACCCTTTAATCACTGACTCCAAATACCAGCGGGCGCCCAAAACCAGCGTTAGGAGCCTCTAACGCTGGTTTTGACGGCTACCGCCGAACTCTAAATCTAGGCCTGAGAATGCAGAAATGGAAAACAGTGTACTCACAAATGATGAAGAGCCATGGGAGGGAGTACTTGAGTAGAAAAGGAGGATAATGAACTGAAGCTGAAATATAGACATAGGATGTTCCGATACAGAGGTCAGGCAAGGCAGAGGTTAATGTCCCTTTAAGCAGGTTAGGATTCGGCAACAGAGTGGTCAGGCAAGCAGAGGTCAATGTCCCTTTTAGCAATTTAGGATTCGGCAACAGAGTGATCAGGAAAGCAGAGGTCAATGTCCTTTTAAGCTCCACAGTGAAAGGTTCTACAAACAACATAGATCTACTACGTCTGCTGCCATGTGACTCAGCTAACCAATGCTGACGTACGTTTCTACATGCCTCTATACAAATTCTATGCGGGATAGAGGAATATAAAACCTCTACATACAACTATACAAGTAAGGCATTTTCAGGAATAACTTTACCGTCAATTTTTCTTAATAAATCTGCAGTGTCTAATACATACAAGGGCATGGTAACTCTATTTTGCATAGAATTGGTATAGAGGCATGTAGAAATTATTTGGAAAGTAGGGGATCCACACACAGGAGCCGCACTGAATTTATCATTGAATCGTTGCAATTTATCTTGGAAAAAATCGGCTAAATTACAAGTCTTGCATTAGGCTTAAAAAGCAGCGTTGGCCAGTCCCAACGCTGCTTTTTAACACCCGCTGGTATTACGAGTCTTGCAGGTACAGGTGTACCGCTCACTTTTTTGGCCAGACTCGGAAATACCGCAAATCCACTTACGTCAATTGCGTATCCTATATTTTCAATGGGACTTGCATAGCGCCGGTATTACGAGTCTGACCAAAAGTGAGCGGTAGACCCTCTCCTGTCAAGACTCGTACCGCATTTTAAAGTCAGTAGTTAAGAGTTTTACACTACAACGCCGTAGCATAAAACTCTTAACTAAAGTGCTAAAAAGTACACTAACACCCATAAACTACCTATTAACCCCTAAACCGAGGGGCCCCCACATCGCAAACACTAAAATACATTTTTTAACCCCTAATCTGCCGAACCGGACATCGCCGCCACTATAATAAATATATTAAACCCTAAACCGCTGCACTCCCGCCTCGCAAACACTTGTTAAATATTATTAACCCCTAATCTGCCGTCCCTAACATCGCCAACACCTACCTACATTAACCCCTAATCTGCCGCCCCCAACGTCGCCGCCACTATATTAAAGTTATTAACCCCTAAATCTAAGTCTAACCCTAACCCCCCTAACTTAAATATAATTTAAATAAATCTAAATAAAATAACTATCATTAACTACATTATTCCTATTTAAAACTAAATACTTACCTATAAAATAAACCCTAATATAGCTACAATATAACTAATAATTACATTGTAGCTATCATAGGCCTAGATTTAGAGTTCGGCGGTAGCCGTGAAAACCAGCGTTAGAGGCTCCTAACGCTGGTTTTAGGCTACCGCCGGTATTTGGAGTCAGTGATTAAAGGGTCTAACGCTCACTTTTCAGCCGCGACTTTTCCATACCGCAGATCCCCTTACGTCAATTGCGTATCCTATCTTTTCAATGGGATCTTCCTAACGCCGGTATTTAGAGTCGTTTCTGAAGTGAGCGTTAGACATCTAACGACAAAACTCCAGCCGCAGGAAAATAGCAGGAGTTAAGAGCTTTCTGGGCTAACGCCGGTTCATAAAGCTCTTAACTACTGTACCCTAAAGTACACTAACACCCATAAACTACCTATGTACCCCTAAACCGAGGTCCCCCCACATCGCCGCCACTCGATTAAATTTTTTTAACCCCTAATCTGCCGACCGCCAACTACGTTATACTTATGTACCCCTAATCTGCTGCCCCTAACCCCGCCGACCCCTGTATTATATTTATTAACCCCTAACCTGCCCCCCACAACGTCGCCGCCAGCTACTTACAATAATTAACCCCTAATCTGCCGACCGCAAAGCGCCGCCACCTACGTTATCCTTATGTACCCCTAATCTGCTGCCCCTAACACCGCCGACCCCTATATTATATTTATTAACCCCTAATCTGCCCCCCTCAACGTCACCAACACCTGCCTACACTTATTAACCCCTAATCTGCCGAGCGGACCTGAGCGCTACTATAATAAAGTAATTAACCCCTAATCCGCCTCACTAACCCTATCATAAATAGTATTAACCCCTAATCTGCCCTCCCTAACATCGCCGACACCTAACTTCAATTATTAACCCCTAATCTGACGACCGGAGCTCATCGCTACTATAATAAATGGATTAACCCCTAAAGCTAAGTCTAACACTAACACCCCCCTAACTTAAATATAATTTAAATCTAACGAAATTAATTAACTCTTATTAAATAAATTATTCCTATTTAAAGATAAATACTTACCTGTAAAATACATCCTAATATAGCTACAATATAAATTATAATTATATTGTAGCTATTTTAGGATTAATATTTATTTTACAGGCAACTTTGTAATTATTTTAACCAGGTACAATAGCTATTAAATAGTTAAGAACTATTTAATAGTTACCTAGTTAAAATAATAACAAAATTACCTGTAAAATAAATCCTAACCTAAGTTATAATTAAACCTAACACTACCCTATCAATAAATTAATTAAATAAACTACCTACAATTACCTACAATTAACCTAACACTACACTATCAATAAATAAATTAAATACAATTGCTACAAATAACTACAATTACATAAACTAACTAAAGTACAAAAAATAAAAAAGAACTAAGTTACAAAAAATAAAAAAATATTTACAAACATAAGAAAAATATTACAACAATTTTAAACTAATTACACCTACTCTAAGCCCCCTAATAAAATAACAAAGACCCCCAAAATAAAAAATTCCCTACCCTATTCTAAATTAATAAATGTAAAAGCTCTTTTACCTTACCAGCCCTGAACTGGGCCCTTTGCGGGGCATGCCCCAAGAAAATCAGCTCTTTTGCTTGTAAAAAAAAAACATACAATACCCCCCCCCCCAACATTACAACCCACCACCCACAAACCCCTAATCTAACCCAAACCCCCTTAAATAAACCTAACACTAAGCCCCTGAAGATCTTCCTACCTTGTCTTCACCATCCAGGTATCACCGATCCGTCCTGGCATCCGGTGCTGAAGAGGTCCAGAAGAGGCTCCAAAGTCTTCCTCCTATCCGGCAAGAAGAGGACATCCGGACCGGCAAACATCTTCTCCAAGCGGCATCTTCGATCTTCTTCCATCCGGTGCGGAGCGGGTCCATCTTGAAGCAGCCGACGCGGATCCATCCTCTTCTTCCGTTGTCTCCCGACGAATGACGGTTCCTTTAAGGGACGTCATCCAAGATGGCGCCCCTCGAATTCCGATTGGCTGATAGGATTCTATCAGCCAATCGGAATTAAGGTAGGAATATTCTGATTGGCTGATGGAATCAGCCAATCAGAATCAAGTTCAATCCTATTGGCTGATCCAATCAGCCAATCAGATTGAGCTCGCATTCTATTGGCTGTTCCGATCAGCCAATAGAATGCGAGCTCAATCTGATTGGCTGATTGGATCAGCCAATCGGATTGAACTTGATTCTGATTGGCTGATTCCATCAGCCAATCAGAATATTCCTACCTTAATTCCGATTGGCTGATAGAATCCTATCAGCCAATCGGAATTCGAGGGACGCCATCTTGGATGACGTCCCTTAAAGGAACCGTCATTCGTCGGGAGACAACGGAAGAAGAGGATGGATCCGCGTCGGCTGCTTCAAGATGGACCCGCTCCGCAACGGATGGAAGAAGATCGAAGATGCCGCTTGGAGAAGATGTTTGCCGGTCCGGATGTCCTCTTCTTGCTGGATAGGAGGAAGACTTTGGAGCCTCTTCTGGACCTCTTCAGCACCGGATGCCAGGACGGATCGGTGATACCTGGATGGTGAAGACAAGGTAGGAAGATCTTCAGGGGCTTAGTGTTAGGTTTATTTAAGGGGGGTTTGGGTTAGATTAGGGGTATGTGGGTGGTGGGTTGTAATGTTGGGGGGGGGGGTATTGTATGTTTTTTTTTACAGGCAAAAGAGCTGATTTTCTTGGGGCATGCCCCGCAAAGGGCCCTGTTCAGGGCTGGTAAGGTAAAAGAGCTTTTACATTTATTAATTTAGAATAGGCTAGGGATTTTTTTATTTTGGGGGTCTTTGTTATTTTATTAGGGGGCTTAGAGTAGGTGTAATTAGTTTAAAATTGTTGTAATATTTTTCTAATGTTGGTAAATATTTTTTTATTTTTTGTAACTTAGTTCTTTTTTATTTTTTGTACTTTAGTTAGTTTATGTAATTGTATTTAATTTATTTATTGATAGTGTAGTGTTAGGTTAATTGTAGGTAATTGTAGGTAGTTTATTTAATTAATTTATTGATAGTGTAGTGTTAGGTTAATTGTAGGTAATTGTAGGTATTTTATTTAATTAATTTATTGATAGGGTAGTGTTAGGTTTAATTATAACTTAGGTTAGGATTTATTTTACAGGTAATTTTGTTATTATTTTAACTAGGTAACTATTAAATAGTTCTTAACTATTTAATAGCTATTGTACCTGGTTAAAATAATTACAAAGTTGCCTGTAAAATAAATATTAATCCTAAAATAGCTACAATATAATTATAATTTATATTGTAGCTATATTAGGATGTATTTTACAGGTAAGTATTTAGCTTTAAATAGGAATAATTTATTTAATAAGAGTTAATTAATTTTGTTAGATTTAAATTATATTTAAGTTAGGGGGGTGTTAGTGTTAGACTTAGCTTTAGGGGTTAATCCATTTATTATAGTAGCGATGAGCTCCGGTCGTCAGATTAGGGGTTAATAATTGAAGTTAGGTGTCGGCGATGTTAGGGAGGGCAGATTAGGGGTTAATACTATTTATGATAGGGTTAGTGAGGCGGGTTAGGGGTTAATACATTTATTATAGTAGCGGTGCGGTCCGCTCGGCAGATTAGGGGTTAATAAGTGTAGGCAGGTGTCGGCGACGTTGAGGGGGGCAGATTAGGGGTTAATAAATATAATATAGGGGGCGGCGGTGTTAGGGGCATCAGATTAGGGGTACATAGGGATAATGTAAATTGCGGCGGTTTACGGAGCGGCAGATTAGGGGTTAATAATATAATGCAGGTGTCAGCGATAGCGGGGGCGGCAGATTAGGGGTTAATAAGTGTAAGGTTAGGGGTGTTTAGACTCGGGGTACATGTTAGGGTGTTAGGTGCAGACGTAGGAAGTGTTTCCCCATAGGAAACAATGGGGCTGCGTTAGGAGCTGAACGCTGCTTTTTTGCAGGTGTTAGGTTTTTTTTCAGCTCAAACAGCCCCATTGTTTCCTATGGGAGAATCGTGCACGAGCACGTTTTTGAGGCTGGCCGCGTCCGTAAGCAACTCTGGTATCGAGAGTTGCATTTGCGGTAAAAATGCTCTACGCTCCTTTTTTGGAGCCTAACGCAGCATTTTTTTGAACTCTCGATACCAGAGTTAATTTTATGCTGCGGCCAGAAAAAAGCCCGCGGAGCGTTAACAGCCCATCTACCGCCAAACTCCAAATCTAGGCCTTAGGGTTTATATTTATTTTACAGGCAAGTTTGTATTTTTTTTTTTTTTTTTTTTTTTTTTAATTTGGCTCATTCAAAGGCATACAACATAAAAAAAGGATAAATGCTTATATCACATGAAATAAAATACCAGTTTTACAGAAAGTGCAAACGTGAGAGTTAAAGGATAAAAAAACAAAGTTAATCATATGGGTGCCATGTGAATATTACATAAATAGGATGCTAATAGTCTAGACACCTTCGAAATGATTGAATGGGCCACTTTTGGGCTACCAAAAATAAGAGATAATATTAAAGCAAAAGAAGGTTACTTTAAATAAAGGAGACCACTTGTGGATCTCGAATGATAAGCCTTATTTTATAATATTTTGAATAATGCTGAACAATATATGATATAAAGTAGTAAACTCTTAAACAGTAACAAAGTTTAACCTCACCAGACTTTCGGAGCAAGAGAAACAAAACAGAACACTACACTCACTAGGAGTTATACTTTCCCATATTGACTAAGGCAAGCATTATGTAAATACACTCAAACTTCTGGGGCCATCTATATGTTAAGTACTATCCTCGCAACCAAGCCAATGTATGGAAGGGCGGTCCATCAGTAAGATTTAAACCTATATTCCCACCTCTTCGGCCGCTAGAGGCGAGAACCAGAAACTAGGGGAAAACCCCTTCCCAGTAGCTTAGTTGATAATAAATTGTAAATTATGCCCTATTATGTGGAGGGTAATAAGATTTATGGTAACCTAGCCTCAGGGACTAACAAGGATCTGGAGGCTTATCATACAAGCACATTGTGGGTAAGCGCAGCCCAAAGTAATATTAGGTACATAAGTGTTAGCAAGGTTTGGCTGAATAATGAGCCCATATGAGGCATAGCATACAGTGTATCATATTCACAACCTGTGAGGCCACTAAGTGTAAAGACCCCAAATAATGAATTTAGGATCTCATAAAAGTACATGGCAACATAGTAGCAATAAGAGGTTAGAAGGCATGAAGGAACTGCAATAGTGCATAGTAGAGCAAGGATATGAGGTTGATAATAATAAAAGGCATGCGTATATAGAGAGTACAAGTTAAAAATAGAGCAGCCTAGCAGGTCATAGGGATGATTATTAGAATAACAGGCCACCCAGGTACCATCTAGCCTAAGAACTGTTACAGGGCAGTTCAGGTTAGTCATATAAGAGAAGTAAGGGGTTTAAACGATACACCCATATAAGTTTCTGCCAATATAGATGTATAAAATCTATAATACTGAGGTTCAATTAGTTTAATTAGAGCTTTACACAGACTTGTCAATGTAAAGGTAACCCCCTTATTACTAACCAATGATAACAGGACAGTGGCGACCCCATAATCCTATATCTGCCATATACATCTCCAAATCTATGTTAACTTACCCTCAAGGAGTAACAAAAGTCAGGGGGCCTTGCTATATATTTTAGATGAAAACTAATTAGAGCAATATTATAAGCGTTTGCAGTACCAAAGGTTAGCGATATAGCAAGCACTTAGTGGGAATAATTGATGGCACCATACTTAGAGCTACACACCACAGAAGCAACAAATAGTAATTAGAAAATCCTATATAGCCATGTGGTAACATAAAAGCAGTGGTAAAACAGAAGGTACCAGTAACATTCGCTAGTGCATAGTAGAACAAAAAAATATAAACCTTATAATAAACTACTAGTAATATAAACAATAATGATGGACAGTTCACACGAGAGTATGAAAGAGAAATAGAGACATCCTAGCCGTTTGTAAAAAGGGGTACTTATGCAGCCAGCGTTAATCTGTCCAAGTTCTCGTAAGTAATCCTGTGGCTTAAAGCAATTAGCCGACACCTGTTTTATATGAGATAGTTCGTAGTATAATACGGTCAGGGATTATGCCGTGGAGTTTAAGTCTGCTGTGGAACAAACCGCCCGTCGCCTGCAACGGACTGTCTAAGATCCAGTTCCCTTCCGCCTTCTGTAACAAAGGTAAGGACACCAGGCGAGGAAGAGAGGCCTCTGAGTTAGAACCCTCTTGGAGTTCTTTCTTCCACGTGGGCTCAACTGCATCCACATCTTCCCGACGAGATACTACTCCAGAGGGAGCTTTCATGTAGGTAGCCTGTGCGGTAGGGGGAGTCGCCTGCATGGTAATGTCTAGCTGAGTAGCAAATATAGTCTCCAAGGATAGATTGCATGCCTCCGATGTTGCAAGGTGGCCGACCGGTAGTACGTCCTCCAATGGGGCTATTGACAGTGATGATGTTCCCACATCACCAAGCAAGGCACGCTCCAGCTTATCAAAATGGGACTGCAGTAGACGCCTCATCTCGGTCTCCCATGAGTGTAGCTCCATCATATATTTAGTCTGATGAGGGTGGTAGATTAGATGCTGTGTGTTGTAACACTTTAAGTGTCGCGTAACGACAGGGCCAAAGGTGTCCTGCCAGGGGGTATGGTATAGGCCGTGGTCTTGTGACGGCTCCAGGCTCCGATGCCAGCAGCAAATCTTAGTAGACTGGGTGGAATAGATGCAGCATCTAAAATATAAGTTAGCTCCAGTAGAATATTAGATAGATCAGTCTGCCAAAAGGTACATTTCTGCGTTTATCATAGAAAGGCTGTAGCAGCATGCAGATATGCGACCAGTCATGGCCGCTGCCCGGAAGTTCCCCCAAGTTTGTATTTATTTTAACTAGGTAGAAAACGTATTAAATAGTTATTAACTATTTAATAACTACCTAGCTAAAATAAATACAACAGTACCTGTAAAATAAAACCTAACCTCAGTTTACAGTTACAATTACACCTAACACTACACTACAATTAAATTAATTCCATAAATTATCTAAAGTACAAAAAAAACCAAAACACTAAATTTCAGAAAATATTAAATAAATTACAAGAGTTTTAAACTAATTACACCTAATCTAATCCCCCTAAAAAAATAAAAAAGCCCCCCCAAAATAAAAAAAAGCCCTACCCTACACTAAATTACAAATAGCCCTTAAAAGGGTCTTTTGCGGGGCATTGCCCCAAAGTAATAAGCTCTTTTACCTGTAAAAAAAAAATACAAATCACCCCCCCAACATTAAAACCCACCACCCACACAACCAACCCTACTCTAAAACCCACCCAATCCCCCCTTAAATAACCCTAACACTAACCCCTTGAAGATCACCTTACCGGGAGACGTCTTCACCTAACCGGGCCGAAGTCCTCAACGAAGCCGGGAGAAGTCTTCATCCAAGCCGGGCCGAAGTGGTCCTCCAGACAGGCAGAAGTTTTCATCCAGACGGCATCTTCTATCTTCATCCATCCGGCGCGGAGCGGGTCCATCTTCAAGATATCCGACGCGGAGCAGCCTCGATGGTGTCCCTTCAATTCTGATTGGCTGATAGAATTCTATCAGCTAATCGGAATTAAGGTAGAAAAAAATCCTATTGGCTGATGCAATCAGCCAATAGGATTGAAGTTCAATCCTATTGGCTGATCCAATCAGCCAATAGGATTGAGCTCGCATTCTATTGGCTGTGCCAATCAGCCAATAGAATGCCAGCTCAATCCTACTGGCTGATTGCATCAGCCAATAGGATTTTTTCTACCTTAATTCCGATTGGCTGAAAGAATTCTATCAGCCAATCGGAATTGAAGGGTAGCCATCTTGGATGACGTCATTTAAAGTGACCTTCATTCGAGCCGTCGGATGAAGAGGATGCTCCGCTTCGGATGTCTTGAAGATGTACCCGCTCCGCGCCGGATGGATGAAGATAGAAGATGCTGTCTGGATGAAGACTAGGTGTAATTAGTTTAAAATTATTGTAATTTGTTTATTATTTTCTGTAATTTAGTGGGGGGTTTTTGTACTTTAGATAATTTAATTTAATTGTATTTAATTGTATTTAATTTAGTTATTTTATTTAATTATAGAGTAGTGTTAGGTGTTAGTGTAACTTAGGTTAGGTTTTATTTTACAGGTACTTTTGTATTTAATTTAACTAGGTAGTTATTAAATAGTTAATAACTATTAGTAACTATTCTACCTAGTTAAAATAAATACAAACTTGCCTGTAAAATAAAAATAAACCCTAAGCTAGATACAATGTAACTATTAGTTATATTGTAGCTAGCTTAGGGTTTATTTTATAGGTATGTATTTAGTTTTAAATAGGAATAATTTATTAAATGATAGGAATATTTATTTAGATTTATTTAAATTTTATTTAAGTTAGGGGGTGTTAGGGTTAGATTTAGGTTTAGGGGTTTATATTCTATATTGGTATATATCAAATATATTTTTAAAACTGATTTATATCAGATTAATTAGTCTTTATAAAGCTCAGTAGTCTTTTAATTTATAATCGTTTTTATATATGTTACAACCAGTCCACCTTCACAACTTTCCACCTTAAGAGAGAGGCAAGTGTAAACAGGGCGGAAGCATTTTGACCAATCAAACATTAAACACCCATTTATAAAGAAGCCAAGAATTAGCATGAACCATCTTGATAAAGCCATTGTTAATGGCGAAACGCGTTGATGGGAACCTAACAGCTATAAACAATTAAAAATATACGACAGATTTGAAGGATTGATATAGATCCAACTAAAGGGCTATTTTGCAGCTACAAGTACTCTGCGCAGAGTAAGGGACATCGATTCCAGTACGGATCTTCTTTTCCTGAGTACCGACGTAACGTGTGACGTCACCAGCTACACGGAGCTGTACGGACACCTGTGCCTTACCATAGATGGACTGAAGTGAGCTCCAAGGAGAGCAGGTAGGCATACAGAGGTGTAACAGCCCTGTAGTTTGGTCTATAGGTACCTATTTTCGTCTGGCAAATGTGTAATTAATATAACACCACACATATCGTCTATCCATTGATCTATATGTAAGATCCTGGCGTGGGACCAAAGGAATACCGCTGTTGCATACAGCTTCACTTGGATTAAAGCAATATCGCCTATGTATACAGCTTCATTACTATAAAGTGGGACTTTCTCCTTAACAAGGGGTACTACACCCTATATTTAAGAGACGTTGTTGTTCCTAACTATAAAGGAAAGTTTGAATTGCCCTGAACCACCTCTCAATTATCTTTTTGGTTGTTTTATCTGAGCTTTAGATTGTATTGGAGTTTAATTAGTTTTTTTACTCCTTTTGGTATGACCGGTCATATATATGTGTATATGGGTTTTTAAGGGATTTATGAATTTGCTGTACTGTATAAGCATTTTATCTTGTTAGATTAATTGTATTTAATACCAATCTGTTTGCATATCATGAATAGTATATTTTAGTTAGATTCTTTTAATAATTACAATTATTTATTGTACATATTCTGGTTTGATATTTATCTCTGGAATTTATATATAGGTTTAATATTATCCCCTTAGCTTTTAGTGCGCATACATACCATCTTTCTTAAACTCCATTTGTCCCTTTTTTTGCTTTATGGGAGCAAAATATTGTATGTGCAAGGTTTAGAATTGCGCACCACTTACCTTTGTTATTTGATTCACATTACTGCACTAAAACATGCTACCCTCTAAAAAATATTATGTTAGTTTCCAATCCTCAACTTCCTATTGATTACGTCAACTTTTCTGATGTATTCAGTAAAATTGAAGATGAGACCCTACCTCCAAACAGGCCATATAACTGCCCCATTGACCTTCTCCCGGGTGCTACCATCCGTTACGGCCATGTGTACCCCCTCTCAAAACCTGAATTAGAGCATCTAAAAAATTATATACAGGAGAACCTTACAAAAGGTTTTATAAGACCTTCCACATCCCCAGCCCGAGCAGGCATATTTTTTGTAAAGAACAAGGATAACTCTTTACGACCCATAATAGATTACCAAGAACTTAATAAGAGGACTCAGAAAAATCGTTACCCATTACCGCTTGTCCCTGAATTGATCGAGAGGTTACATGGTGCTGTTGTCTTCACTAAATTGGACTTCAGAGGAGCGTACAACCTCGTAAGAATTAAAGCCGGTGACGAATGGCTGACAGCTTTCCAGATTCGTTATGGATTATTTGAGTATACTGTTATGCCTTTCGGTCTATGCAACACTCCGGCCACATTTCAAGCTTTCATAAATGATATTTTCAGGGACATCCTATATATTTTCATTGTAGTATACTTGGATGATATTCTAATTTTCTGCAACTCACAGGAACAACACATTACTCGTGTCAGAACAGTATTAGCTAGAGTAGACTACGTAACCATAGACTTTACACAAAATTAGAAAAGTGCACCTTTAACGCTAAGGAGGTCTCTTTCCTAGGTTATCGCATAACACAAAATGGTATCATGATGGAAGACACAAAAATACATGCAGTTAAGCATTGGCCAACCGAGAAACATAAAGGAAGTTCAGAAATTCCTAGGTTTCGCCAATTTCTACTGTAAATTCATACATAACTTTGCAGCTTTAGCCAAACCTTTGATTGATTTAACTAAACACAACAAAACATTTTGTTGGACTCCAGACACACAATTGGTATTCGAAAAACTCAAATCTACCTTCACTACAGCACCAGTATTACGTTTTCTAGACACAAACTTGCAGAGGTAGATGCATCAGATTTCGCCATTGGCATGGTACTATCACAGAAACATTCAGTGAATAAAGTCATGCACCCAGTGGCGTTTTATTTCCAGGATTATGACCCAAGCCGAGAGAAATTACCCCATAGGGGAAAAAGAACTTCTCGCTATCAAGAGTTCATTTGATCAGTGGCGACATCTACTCTAAGGAGCATCACAACCTATCATAGTAATAACTGATCATAAGAATCTCCAATACCTCCTCCGTGTCAGCACGACAATTACTTGGGAGTCTCTATTTTTCTTGCTTCGATTTTATAATTACTTATCATCCTGGTAAAAGGAATGGCAAGGCTGATGCTCTTTCGAGGAAAGCTAAGAAACCATCAATACCCAATGACCCTTCCACAATCATCTCCAAGGACAAATTTTGGGGTATCCTCTTTCATCCACTTAAAGACATTAAAAACTACCAAGATCAGGATCTCTCCAAACCATTTCATCTTCTTCAACAGTTACAAGACAGCTTACTTTACCACAACAGTAAGCTCTATATCCCAGAAAACTTGCGTTCTGAAGTAGTAAAGTCCTCCCATGACTGCCCACTTGCCGGACATTTAGGATACCAGAAGACCTTAGACCCACTACATTGTTTCTGTTGGTGGCCAGCTATGACCTCTTTCGTCAAGGAATATGTGGCTAAATGTCCAATATGTTTCACATCAAAACCTAGCCATCAACTCCCAGTTGGACTCTTACAGCCATACCCAGTACCAAAGGCCCCTTGGACGGATGTTTCTTTGGACTTCATTGTCGAACTACCTCGATCTTCCTCATTTACAACTAATCTAGTTGTAGTGGATACGTTCTCTAAAATGGTGCATTTTCTCTCAATATCAGCAATTCCCACAGACATATTTATTAAAGAAATAGTCCGATTACATGGATTGCCTACTTCAGTCCTGAGCGATAGGGGCTCTCAATTCACCTCTAGATTCTGGAGGCAACTTTGTAAAGCTCTACACATCACTCAGAAATTGACCACCTCCTACCACCAGGACAAAGAGTCTGGTTATCAACCAAGAACTTGAGATTGCAAAAACTCTGTCTAAGAAACTTAGTAGCCTCTTCATAGGGCCCTTTCCTATAATTGCTTTACCAAATCCTGTAACTGTAACTTTGAAATTGCCGGATACTTGTAAATTACATCCTACCTTCCACATTTCCTTGATTAAGCCCTGTCAAACCCCGAATTTGAACCCGATAACGGCTCCAGTTGCTTCCTCTTCTGACATCGAATATGAGGTCCACAGTATTATGGACTCCCGCAGATTTTCAGGGGTTCTCGAATACTTGGTTCATTGGAAGGGCTATGATCACGCTGAAGACTCCTGGGAGCCGGCTCCCAATCTCAATGCACCCAAGTTGGTGTCATTATTCCATAGGCGCAACCCTGACAGGCCATCTCCTTAGAACCTCCCTGCAGTTCTTTTTCGGGGGGACTATCTCAGGATTCGTTCTAGGTTCACTTCTTCGCTACCTGTCCCTTTAAATCACTACCGTCATTCCCTATAAAAGGCACCTTCTTTCAACCCACCTTCGCTGGATTAATGCAGACCATTTCCCAGGAAACCTCTACCTCATTCTATAGCCTAACCTTAGAACATTCGCAAGCCCCACAGCTTCACTCAGGGAATCGCTGATTCCACTGACGTCATCAGCTGCAGCCTTCCTTCTTTCCCTCCTGCTCTAGACAGAACGCTGAATCCTGCTCGCTCCGCTTGGGAATCGGATACATACAGGCAAGCGTCATTAGCTGCAGTCGACACCTCCGCTAGTGTATCACCCGCTAGCTAGCACTGTCTTGTACCGCTCTCCTCTGTGACCATCCAAGCAGAGCACACAGGATGCATTGCTACTGGAATCAGGTCGTATAACACAATACTATCACTAATTGTATGCTTACTCAGTTTTTAGTACAAGTGTTTGCTAATAGCTCTCAAATACATATTACTTGCTCACATGTGCTCAAGGGGTTACGTATTGGTATCACAGTAGTTCCCATTGTTTTGTATCAGGAAGGCGCCATCAACTTACAAATCTCTTGTCTGCCTAAACATACTTTGAACTGTGATTGTACTCTAGTAACTGTAACTAATTTATGGTATAAGGTCAGCTAGCAGGGGGCGTCAATCAGCCCGATCATATAGGATCAGGCGGATTGCAGACCGCAGCCTCAGAGGCAGCGGACCAGTTATGGAGCAGCGGTCTTAAGACCGGTGCTTCATAACTGCTGTTTCCAGGGAGCCTGAAGGTTTGCGCGGAAAGAGGGGCATCAAGCTACATTCGGAGCTTGATAATTCGGCCCCTATGTCTCTGCTTCCTGTATGCATTAGACTGAGCTATTGCAGATGAGTAGCATATATGTGTATAAATAGCTATTAAGTTCCCCTTCTTTTCTTTGTTTTTTTTGTAATAGCAAACACATTGTCACTGTGGGCACCTCTGGTGGCTCCTGTCAGAAGTATTAAATAAACTAGGTAAAGCAACATTAATTTCTTTTTTGGTGCATACTGGAACAGAATTCTACAAACTGTTTACTTAATCCAAAATTGAGGGGCAAGATACACAAGAAAGTCTATTTGATCCTGTTTTAAACCTTTTCATTGTCTGTAATGATAAAAACAAAAATATGATAGAAATAAATAGCAAAAAAATATCAAAGAGATGTTAAAAATCTGAGTACTTTGTATTGTCTCTGAATTCTCTACCTTGAACAAATGTCGTTTGATGCATTAAGTGTGATAGGAAACCATTAATGTGAGTAGTGAAGATTCTGGCATATGTTTTGATGGGGAACATCAGGCTCATTATGAAGCTTAGACACCACAGAAATATGTGTCTCCAACATAAAGAATTATATGTTCCTTGTCTAAAAAAGTTATAGTAAATGGTGGGCAAGTATGGCAGCAAAGGTGTAATAATATTAAACAGAAAAAATACTTGGTTCCAGATATTTGTTAACTTTTGCTAGTTAATAAATTGCTGAAATAATCTCTTGAAGAGTAATGGTGCTGGTCCAATTCAGCTATTTCTTTGACTGATATTTAGGGGTTACTAGATTATATTACATCTTGTGTGTAGTAGGTTGGTTATGTAAGAATTATAGATTTTAATATTGCCAGGTATACAGGAACTCAGTCCTATTCAAATACATACTCCTGAACACCTTTACCTTACCTTCCATCCAAATCTTTTTCTGTGTACTGTTACAGATAAACTCACAGGCTCAGTGTTCCAATCTATCAGAACTTAGGTGTGTGACCACAACATCTTAGAGACTCAATTAAGAATATCTCATTATACCTCACACACATCTCTGAAATCATGAATGCCTCAGCCAGACTTATTCATTTATCTACCCTGATCAACAGCAGCCGCCCTCTGACACTACCTACATGGACTGTTTTTTGTTTTTTTTCAGTAATCTTGCACCCTACTAGATTTTCTCCTCTCATATCCAGATACTTCCTAAACTGTCCTTTACAGCCTGGAAATGACTTTGTTTATTATTTTGCCACATTACCTTCTCCCTCACCCACCCTACCAAAACCCATTGTGTTCTACTCTGTTAGTCTGTTTTAAAAAAAACTGAATTTATGCTTACCTGATAAATTACTTTCTCCAACGGTGTGTCCGGTCCACGGCGTCATCCTTACTTGTGGGATATTCTCTTCCCCAACAGGAAATGGCAAAGAGCCCAGCAAAGCTGGTCATATGATCCCTCCTAGGCTCCGCCTACCCCAGTCATTCGACCGACGTACAGGAGGAAATATGCATAGGAGAAATCACATGATACCGTGGTGACTGTAGTTAGAGAAAATAATTCATCAGACCTGATTAAAAAAACCAGGGCGGGCCGTGGACCGGACACACCGTTGGAGAAAGTAATTTATCAGGTAAGCATAAATTCTGTTTTCTCCAACATAGGTGTGTCCGGTCCACGGCGTCATCCTTACTTGTGGGAACCAATACCAAAGCTTTAGGACACGGATGAAGGGAGGGAGCAAATCAGGTCACCTAAATGGAAGGCACCACGGCTTGCAAAACCTTTCTCCCAAAAATAGCCTCTGAAGAAGCAAAAGTATCAAATTTGTAAAATTTGGCAAAAGTGTGCAGTGAAGACCAAGTCGCTGCCTTACATATCTGGTCAACAGAAGCCTTGTTCTTGAAGGCCCATGTGGAAGCCACAGCCCTAGTGGAGTGAGCTGTGATTCTTTCAGGAGGCTGCCGTCCGGCAGTCTCATATGCCAAACGGATAATGTTTTTAAGCCAAAAAGAAAGAGAGGTAGAAGTTGCTTTTTGACCTCTCCTTTTACCAGAATAAACAACAAACAAAGAAGAAGTTTGTCTGAAATCTTTAGTGGCCTCTAAATAGAATTTTAGAGCACGGACTACGTCCAAATTGTGTAACAAACGTTCCTTCTTTGAAACTGGATTCGGACACAAAGAAGGTACAACTATCTCCTGGTTAATATTCTTGTTGGAAACAACTTTCGGAAGAAAACCAGGCTTAGTACGCAAAACCACCTTATCTGCATGGAACACCAGATAGGGCGGAGAACACTGCAGAGCAGATAACTCAGAAACTCTTCTAGCAGAAGAAATTGCAACCAAAAACAAAACTTTCCAAGATAATAACTTAATATCTACGGAATGTAAGGGTTCAAACGGAACCCCTTGAAGAACTGAAAGAACTAGATTAAGACTCCAGGGAGGAGTCAAAGGTCTGTAAACAGGCTTGATTCTAACCAGAGCCTGAACAAACGCTTGAACGTCTGGCACAGCTGCCAGCCTTTTGTGAAGTAAAACAGATAACGCAGAAATCTGTCCCTTCAGAGAACTTGCAGATAATCCCTTCTCCAAACCTTCTTGTAGAAAGGATAAAATCCTAGGAATTTTTATCTTGTTCCATGGGAATCCTTTAGATTCACACCAACAGATATATTTTTTCCATATCTTATGGTAAATTTTTCTAGTTACAGGTTTTCTAGCCTGAATCAGAGTATCTATTACAGAATCTGAAAACCCACGCTTTGATAAAATCAAGCGTTCAATCTCCAAGCAGTCAGTTGGAGAGAAACCAGATTCGGATGTTCGAACGGACCTTGAACAAGAAGGTCCTGTCTCAAAGGTAGCTCCCATGGTGGAGCCGATGACATATTCACCAGGTCTGCATACCAAGTCCTGCGTGGCCACGCAGGAGCTATTAAGATCACCGAAGCCCTCTCCTGGTTGATCCTGGCTACCAGCCTGGGAATGAGAGGAAACGGTGGGAATACATAAGCTAGGTTGAAGGTCCAAGGTGCTACTAGTGCATCTACTAGAGTCGCCTTGGGATCCCTGGATCTGGACCCGTAACAAGGAACCTTGAAGTTCTGACGAGAGGCCATCAGATCCATGTCTGGAATGCCCCATAATTGAGTTATTTGGGCAAAGATTTCCGGGTGGAGTTCCCACTCCCCCAGATGGAATGTCTGACGACTCAGAAAATCCGCTTCCCAATTTTCCACTCCTGGGATGTGGATTGCAGACAAGTGGCAGGAGTGATCCTCCGCCCATTGAATTATCTTGGTCACTTCCTCCATCGCCAGGGAACTCCTTGTTCCCCCCTGATGGTTGATATATGCAACTGTCGTCATGTTGTCTGATTGAAATCTTATGAATTTGGCCTTTGCTAGATGAGGCCAAGCTTTGAGAGCATTGAATATCGCTCTCAGTTCCAGAATGTTTATCGGGAGAAGAGATTCTTCCCGAGACCATAGACCCTGAGCTTTCAGGGGTTCCCAGACCGCGCCCCAGCCCACCAGACTGGCGTCGGTCGTGACAATGACCCACTCTGGTCTGCGGAAGCTCATTCCCTGTGACAGGTTGTCCAGGATTAGCCACCAACGGAGTGAATCTCTGGTCCTTTGATCTACTTGAATCGTCGGAGACAAGTCTGTATAATCCCCATTCCACTGTCTGAGCATGCACAGTTGTAATGGTCTTAGATGAATTCGTGCAAAAGGAACTATGTCCATTGCTGCAACCATCAATCCTATTACTTCCATGCACTGCGCTATGGAAGGACGAAGAACAGAATGAAGAACTTGACAAGAGCTTAGAAGTTTTGATTTTCTGACCTCTGTCAGAAAAATCCTCATTTCTAAGGAGTCTATTATTGTTCCCAAGAAGGGAACTCTTGTTGACGGGGAAAGAGAACTTTTTTCTATGTTCACTTTCCATCCGTGAGATCTGAGAAAGGCTAGGACGATGTCCGTATGAGCCTTTGCTTTTGACAGAGACGACGCTTGAATCAGGATGTCGTCCAAGTACGGTACTACTGCAATGCCCCTTGGTCTTAGAACCGCTAGAAGGGACCCTAGTACCTTAGCAGTGGCTAATCCGAATGGAAGTGCCACAAACTGGTAATGCTTGTCCAGAAAAGCGAACCTTAGGAACTGATGATGTTCCTTGTGGATAGGAATATGTAGGTACGCATCCTTTAAATCCACCGTGGTCATAAATTGACCTTCCTGGATGGTAGGAAGGATCGTTCGAATGGTTTCCATTTTGAACGATGGAACCCTGAGAAATTTGTTTAGGATTTTGAGATCTAGAATTGGTCTGAATGTTCCCTCTTTTTTGGGAACTATGAACAGGTTGGAGTAAAACCCCATCCCTTGTTCTCCTATTGGAACTGGATGAATTACTCCCATCTTTAACAGGTCTTCTACACAATGTAAGAATGCCTGTCTTTTTATTTGGTTTGAAGATAATTGAGACCTGTGGAACCTTCCCCTTGGGGGTAGATCCTTGAATTCCAGGAGAAAACCTTGAGAAACTATTTCTAGTGCCCAAGGATCCTGAACATCTCTTGCCCAGGCCTGAGCAAAGAGAGAAAGTCTGCCCCCCACCAGATCCGGTCCCGGATCGGGGGCCATCCCTTCATGCTGTTTTGGTAGCAGTGGCAGGCTTCTTGGCCTGCTTACCCTTGTTCCAGCCTTGCATCGGTCTCCAGGCTGGTTTGGGTTGAGAAGTATTACCCTCTTGCTTAGAGGATGTAGAAGTAGAGGTTGGTCCGTTTCTGCGAAAGGGACGAAAATTAGGCTTATTTCTAGCCTTAAAAGACCTATCCTGAGGAAGGGCATGGCCCTTTCCCCCGGTGATGTCTGAAATAATCTCTTTCAAATCAGGACCAAACAGTGTTTTGCCCTTGAAAGGGATGTTAAGCAATTTTGTCTTGGAAGACACATCCGCTGACCAAGACTTTAGCCAGAGCGCTCTGCGCGCCACTATAGCAAACCCTGAATTTTTCGCCGCTAATCTAGCTAATTGCAAAGCGGCATCTAGAATAAAAGAGTTAGCCAATTTAAGTGCTTGAACTCTGTCCATAACCTCCTCATACGAAGATTCTTTATTGAGCGACTTTTCTAGTTCTTCGAACCAGAAACACGCTGCCGTAGTGACAGGAACAATGCATGAAATTGGTTGTAGAAGGTAACCTTGCTGAACAAACATCTTTTTAAGCAAACCCTCTAATTTTTTATCCATAGGATCTTTGAAAGCACAACTATCTTCTATAGGAATAGTAGTGCGTTTGTTTAGAGTAGAGACCGCCCCCTCGACCTTAGGGACTGTCTGCCATAAGTCCTTTCTGGGGTCGACTTTAGGAAATAATTTCTTAAATATAGGGGAGGAACAAAAGGTATGCCGGGCCTTTCCCATTCCTTATTTACTATGTCCGCCACCCGCTTGGGTATAGGAAAAACATCGGGGGGCACCGGAACCTCTAGGAACTTGTCCATCTTACATAATTTCTCTGGAATGACCAAATTGTCACAATCATCCAGAGTAGATAATACCTCCTTAAGCAGTGCACGGAGATGTTCTAATTTAAATTTAAATGTTACAACATCAGGTTCAGCTTGTTGAGAAATTTTTCCTGAATCTGAAATTTCTCCCTCAGACAAAACCTCCCTCCTGGCCCCTTCAGATTGGTGTGAGGGTATGTCAGAAACGTTATCATCAGCGTCCTCTTGCTCTTCAGTGTTTAAAACAGAGCAATCGCGCTTTCTTTGATAAGTAAGCATTTTAGATAAAATATTTGCAATAGAATTATCCATAACAGCCGTTAATTGTTGCATAGTAATAAGTATTGGCGCACTAGATGTACTAGGGGCCTCTTGTGTGGGCAAAACTGGTGTAGACACAGAAGGGGGTGATGCAGTACCATGCTTACTCCCCTCATCTGAAGAATCATCTTGGGCACTATTATTATCTGTGGCATCATTGTCCCTACTTTGTTTGGACACTATGTCACAATTATCACATATATTTAAATGGGGAGACACATTGGCTTTCATACATATAGAACATCGCTTATCTGATGGTTCAGACATGTTAAACAGGCTTAAACTTTTCAACAAAGCACAAAAAACATTTTAAAATAAAACCGTTACTGTCACTTTAAATTTTAAACAGAACACACTTTATTACTGAATATGCGAAAAAGCATGAAGCAATTGTTTAAAATTCACCAAAATTTCACCACAGTGTCTTAAAGCCTTAAAAGTATTGCACACCAAATTTGAAAGCTTTAACCCTTAAAATAACGGAACCGGAGCCGTTTTTACATTTAACCCCTATACAGTCCCAGGTATCTGCTTTGCTGAGACCCAACCAAGCCCAGGGGGGAATACGATACCAAATGACGCCTTCTATAAGCTTTTTCAGTGGTTCTTAGCTCCTCACACATGCATCTGCATGCCTTGCCTTCCAAAAACAACTGCGCATTAGTGGCGCGAAAATGAGGCTCTGCCTATGACTAGAGAAGGCCCCCATCTGAAAAAGGTGTCCATACAGTGCCTGCCGTTTTTTAACAACAATCCCCAAGATTATAATAACTATAAAGAGTTATAATCTGTCAAATATGCTTAGCAAAGTAATCGTTTTAGCCCAGAAAAATGTCTACCAGTTTTATAAGCCCTTATAAAGCCTTTTATTCTTTTGCTTAATCTAAGAAAATGGCTTACCGGTCCCCATAGGGAAAATGACAGCCTTCCAGCATTACAAAGTCTTGTTAGAAATGTGGCCAGTCATACCTCAGGCAGAAAAAGTCTGCCAACTGCTTCCCCCAACTGAAGTTACTTCATCTCAACAGTCCTGTGTGGAAACAGCAATCGATTTTAGTAACGTTTGCTAAAATCATCTTCCTCTTACAAACAGAAATCTTCTTCCCTTTTCTGTTTCAGAGTAAATAGTACATACCAGCACTATTTTAAAATAACAAACACTTGATTGAAGAATAAAAACTACATTTAAACACCAAAAAACTCTTAGCCATCTCCGTGGAGATGTTGCCTGTGCAACGGCAAAGAGAATGACTGGGGTAGGCGGAGCCTAGGAGGGATCATATGACCAGCTTTGCTGGGCTCTTTGCCATTTCCTGTTGGGGAAGAGAATATCCCACAAGTAAGGATGACGCCGTGGACCGGACACACCTATGTTGGAGAAATAAACTTTTCTCCTAAAGTTCTTGACCACCAATACAAACTTCTGTTTCATTTATCCCTAAAGCTGTATATTGACTGTATCACAATAAACATAATGTTCACCTTATACAAAGGTACTTTGAAAATAGAAAAAACAATATAAAATCTTTAAGAAATGTACCTCCTTTTAAAAGCTGTAAAGTGTTTCATCTTGTAAATGGTGTCCTGTATCTGCTTACCTTATATGCAATGCAGACCTCTTAATATGGGTGCAGAAACCCTGTAGGATGTTGATGGATATGTATGCACCTCACATGTAGCTTATACCTTATGACAGAGCATCACTTGGTGTTACCTGGAATTGCTGCCTATCATCTTCAGAACAGACCAACTAAAGGAACATACCAGTCTTTGGAAAAGTATCTCCAAACTAATTGGTATGTGTCACTTTCTGCTCTAGTTCTTGTGACCAGTGTTGAGGAACTTAAAGTTCTGCATTGGGTTGCAACATTATTTTTGAATTCCACTAAAATTTGTTTAAAGGGACATTTGATGCATGGTTGTTGTTGTTCTTGCCACTTTCTTTGTAGCTTCTGTTCCTGGCCTACCTCTTCTGTTTTCCTGTTAGAATTATTATTGTTTTGTGCTCCTTCTAGCTATTCTTGGTGTGTCTTCTTTCTGACCTTTCCTTTCCTGTTTTGTTTTCCTTCTCTGGTTATAACTGTCCATTTTTTCTACTGGGTACTATTGATATGTTTTTCTGTTGTTGCATCTGCTGGTGGTTTCTTTCACACCAAATGATCTGTCCCTGCTACAAGTAGATTTCAGCTACCACCAGTCATTACTTGCTCTCTACCCACTGCTGAGTTCTTCTGCGGTTTTCAGTTCTCAGATGCTACTGGCTTGTGTTTGCACTTTGTTTGCTCCTGTATCCTGCTCTCATTGCTAGTTGACCTGAACCTAACTCGCTGATTTATCATAACCCTTCAGGGCCTATTTATCAAGCCGTCAACCGCAAATACGCTGGAATTCCGCAGCATAATTGTGGCGAGCCTGATTCCCCTTATTTATCAAACCCTACAGACCGGCAAAAGTAGAATTTTGTGATGTAACATACGATCCGCCGGTCTCAGTCCGACACAGATCGATGGTTACGTCACTACAGATGTTTCAAATGCAAATTCGGCACTATCTGACTACTTTTGTAAATTAACAAATTTCTACCAGGTACGCTCAGCACTATTCTGGCCCATGGAGGCGGCGGATGCCATAGGAATCAATGGGAGTCTGAAAGCAGCGAAAGCTTATGTTCGCTGCTGCCCGATATCTCATTGATTCCTATGGGAGAATAAAGTTACATTTACACCTAACACCCTCACATGTACCCTGAGTCTAAACACCCCTAATCTGCCCCCAACACCGCCGCCGCCTACATTATGTTATTAACCCCTAATCTGCCCCCCTACACCGCAGCCACCTACATTATGTTATTAACCCCTAGTCTGCCCCCCTACACCGCCGCCACCTACATTATGTTATTAACCCCTAATCTGCCCCCCCTACACCACCGCCACCTACATTATGTTATTAACCCCTAATCTGCCGTCCCCAACGTCGCCGCCACTATATTAAATTTATTAACCCCTAAACCTAAGTCTAACCCTAACACTCCCTAACTTAAATCTAATTTAAATAAATATAAATAAAATTACTATCATTAAGTAAATTATTCCTATTTAAAACTAAATACTTACCTATAAAATAAACCCTAAGATAGCTACAATATAACTAATAGTTACATTGTATCTAGCTTAGGGTTTATTTTTATTTTACAGGCAGGTTTGTATTTATTTTAACTAAGTAGAATAGTTATTAAATAGTTATTAACTATTCAATAACTACCTAGCTAAAATAAATACAAAAGTACCTGTAAAATAAAACCTAACCTAAGTTACAATAACACCTAACACTACACTACAATTAAATAAATTACATAAATTAAATACAATTAACTAAATTAAATACAATAACCTAAATTAAATTAGCTAAAGTACAAAACCCCCCCACTAAATTACAGAAAATAATAAACAAATTACAGAAATTTATACTAATTACACCTAATCTAATAGCCCTATCAAAATAAAAAAAGCCCACCCAAAATAAAAAAACCCTACCCTAAACTAAACTACCAATAGCCATTAAAAGGGCCTTTTGCGGGGCATTGCCCCAAAGTAATCAGCTCTTTTACCTGTAAAAAAGATACAAACAACTCCCCAACAGTAAAACCCACCACCCACACAACTAACCCCCCCAAAAAATACTAACTAAAAAAACTGAAAAGGGCAGTTGGATGGCATTGCCCTTAAAAGGGCAGTTAGCTCTTTTGTAGGCCCAAAGCCCTAACCTAAAAATAAAACCCACCCAATATACCCTTAAAAAAACCTAACACTAACCCCCTGAAGATCTACTTACCGGGAGACGTCTTCATCCAAGCCGGGCAGAAGTGGTCCTCCAGACGGGCAAAAGTCTTCATCCAAGCCGGGCAGAAGTGGTCCTCCAGACGGCAGAAGTCTTCATCCAGACGGCATCTTCTATCTTCATCCATGGAAAACATGACATCCATGACATCCATGATGACATCCATGGAAAACATGACAAATAGGTTGGAAGGAGAGGAGGTGTTGAGGAATCCAAAGTTGGGTAGACTGTTGGGTACTAAATTTTAATCTCCATGAATTGTAATCTCTGTGAAGGTCAATCACATGGTATTTGTGCAGCTCTAATGTACAGACTCATGATATTCCCTATATCCAAACTGTTGACACAGACTCCACAAATATTGTGGTTTTCTTCTTTTTATTAGCCCAGGACTTGGAGGATGGGGGTCTTTTTGGCCCAGAGATAAACCTAAGTATCATGGGGGTAGGATGTATGAACTAATCAATGTTATCCTGAAAGAAAACTTGCTTACTTCTACTCTGACAATGTTTCCCAACTCTAAAAATTGTTTTTTTTTCCAGCAGGACAATGCTCCATACCAAACAAACAGGTCAATCAAGGTATGGATGAAGGACCACCAGATCAAGACCCTGTTAAGGCCAGCCCAATTTCCAGACCTGAACCCAATGAAAACATCTGGAATGTGATCAAGAGGAAGATGGGTGGTCACAAGCACCAAACAAAGCCGAATTTTAGTGTCAAAAGTGGCATAAAGTCACCCAACAGCAATGTGAAAGACAGGTGAAGAGCATGCCAAGACACATGATAGCTGTGATTGAAAATCAGGGTTATTCAACAAAATATTGATTTCTGAATTCTTGCTAAATAAAAACATTAGTATTGTGTTGTTTAAAAATTAAAATGATCCTGTTTTATTTCATTGTTTGAGATCTGAAAACACTGCATCTTTTTTGTTATTTTGACCAGTTGTCATTTTCTGCAAATAAATGCTCTAAATGACAATATTCTTACTTGGAATTAGGGATAAATGTTTTCAGTAGTTTATAGAATAAAACTAAAATGTTCCTTTTGCTCAAACACATACCTATAGACTAGAAGCAGGTGTGAAAAAATAATGTAAAGTAAGAATGCTTTCAACAATAGCAATTTTATTAGTTAATTATAGTTTCTTTTTTTAATAGGTCACACCAAATATTATTTTCATTTAGATTTTTCTTCAGTTCACCGACTTTGCAATTTGTTAACTTAAAAAAATTAATTATTAACATTTCTATTTTTGAAAGAATTCTTGCTTTAGAACATTAGTATATAGTACAGTATATATATTCAGTAAATACATATATGCACACACATCTATCTATCTATAAACATAATTACACAAACAGGGGTTAAAAATATCAATGGAAATATATAAACATATACACACACACACACATATATATATATATATATATATAAATATATATATATATATATATATACAGTATATTGTACACACTATTTAAAAAAACATAATTTATGTAAGAACTTACCTGATAAATTCATTTCTTTCATATTAGCAAGAGTCCATGAGCTAGTGACGTATGGGATATACATTCCTACCAGGAGGGGCAAAGTTTCCCAAACCTTAAAATGCCTATAAATACACCCCTCACCACACCCACAATTCAGTTTAACGAATAGCCAAGAAGTGGGGTGATAAGAAAAAAGTGCGAAAGCATATAAAATAAGGAATTGGAATAATTGTGCTTTATACAAAAAAATCATAACCACCACAAAAAAGGGCGGGCCTCATGGACTCTTGCTAATATGAAAGAAATGAATTTATCAGGTAAGTTCTTACATAAATTATGTTTTCTTTCATGTAATTAGCAAGAGTCCATGAGCTAGTGACGTATGGGATAATGACTACCCAAGATGTGGATCTTTCCACACAAGAGTCACTAGAGAGGGAGGGATAAAATAAAGACAGCCAATTCCTGCTGAAAATAATCCACACCCAAAATAAAGTTTAATGAAAAACATAAGCAGAAGATTCAAACTGAAACCGCTGCCTGAAGTACTTTTCTACCAAAAACTGCTTCAGAAGAAGAAAATACAACAAAATGGTAGAATTTGGTAAAAGTATGCAAAGAGGACCAAGTTGCCGCTTTGCAAATCTGATCAACCGAAGCTGCATTCCTAAACGCCCAGGAAGTAGAAACTGACCTAGTAGAATGAGCTGTAATCCTATGAGGCGGAGTCTTACCCGACTCAACATAGGCAAGATGAATTAAAGATTTCAACCAAGATGCCAAAGAAATGGCAGAAGTTTTCTGGCCTTTCTAAAACCGGAAAAGATAACAAATAAACTAGAAGTCTTTCGGAAAGACTTAGTAGCTTCAACATAATATTTCAAAGCTCTAATAACATCCAAAGAATGCAACGATTTCTCCTTAGAATTCTTAGGATTAGGACATAATGAAGGAACCACAATGTCTCTACTAATGTTGTTGGAATTCACAACTTAGGTAAAAATTCAAAAGAAGTTCGCAACACCGCCTTATCCTGATGAAAAATCAGAAAAGGAGACTCACAAGAAAGAGCAGATAATTCAGAAACTCTTCTGGCAGAAGAGATGGCCAAAAGGAACAAAACTTTCCAAGAAAGTAATTTAATATCCAATGAATGCATAGGTTCAAATGGAGGAGCTTGAAGAGCCCCCAGAACCAAATTCAAACTCCAAGGAGGAGAAATTGACTTAATGACAGGCTTTATACGAACCAAAGCTTGTACAAAACAATGAATATCAGGAAGAATAGCAATCTTTCTGTGAAAAAGAACAGAAAGAGCAGAGATTTGACCTTTCAAGGAACTTGCGGACAAACCCTTATCTAAACCATCCTGAAGAAACTGTAATATTCTCGGTATTCTAAAAGAATGCCAAGAAAAATGATGAGAAAGACACCAAGAAATATAAGTCTTCCAGACTCTATAATATATCTCTCTGGATACAGATTTACAAGCCTGTAACATAGTATTAATCACAGAGTCAGAGAAACCTCTTTGACCAAGAATCAAGCGTTCAATCTCCATACCTTTAAATTTAAGGATTTCAGATCCTGATGGAAAAAAGGACCTTGAGACAAAAGGTCTGGTCTTAACGGAAGAGTCCACGGTTGGCAAGAGGCCATCCGGACAAGATCCGCATACCAAAACCTGTGAGGCCATGCCGGAGCTACCAGCAGAACAAACGAGCATTCCTTCAGAATCTTGGAGATTACTCTTGGAAGAAGAACTAGAGGCGGAAAGATATAGGCAGGATGATACTTCCAAGGAAGTGATAATGCATCCACTGCCTCCGCCTGAGGATCCCGGGATCTGGACAGATACCTGGGAAGTTTCTTGTTTAGATGAGAAGCCATCAGATATATTTCTGGAAGTTCCCACATTTGAACAATCTGAAGAAATACCTCTGGGTGAAGAGACCATTCGCCCGGATGCAACGTTTGGTGACTGAGATAATCCGCTTTCCAATTGTCCATACCTGGGATATGAACCGCAGAGATTAGACAGGAGCTGGATTCCGCCCAAACCAAAATTTGAGATACTTCTTTCATAGCCAGAGGACTGTGAGTCCCTCCTTGATGATTGATGTATGCCACAGTTGTGACATTGTCTATCTGAAAACAAATGAACAACTCTCTCTTCAGAAGAGGCCAAGACTGAAGAGCTCTGAAAATTGCACGGAGTTCCAAAATATTGATCGGAAATCTCACCTCCTGAGATTCCCAAACCCCTTGTGCTGTCAGATACCCCCACACAGCTCCCCAACCTGTAAGACTTGCATCTGTTGAGATTATAGTCCAGGTCGGAAGAACAAAGAAGCCCCCTGAACTAAACGATGGTGATCTGTCCACCATGTCAGAGAGTGTCGTAAAATCGGTTTAAAGATATTAATTGAGATATCTTTGAGTAATCCCTGCACCATTGGTTCAGCATACAGAGCTGAAGAGGTCGCATGTGAAAACGAGCAAAGGAGATCGCATCTGATGCGGCAGTCCTAAGACCCAACATTTCCATGCATAAGGCTACCAAAGGGAATGATTGTGACTGAAGGTTTTGACAAGCTGATATCAATGTTAAACTTCTCTTGTCTGACAAGGACAGAGTCATAGACACTGAATTTATCTAGAAACCTAAAAAGGTTACCCTTGTCTGAGGAATCAATGAACTGATTGGTAAATTGATCC